>NC_058416.1:3145642-3171568 GCF_002201575.2 Neomonachus schauinslandi
TTTAAGATTTTATTTATTTATTTGCTAGAGAGAGAGAGAACATAGGCGAGAAAGAGTGAGCGAGAGTACAAGCAGGGAGAGCTGCAGGAAGAGGGAGAAGCAGGCTCCCTGCTGAACAAGGAGCCCGACACGGGACTCGATATATATATATATATAAAATCTTTATATATACAGTGGCCTATATATATATATATATATAGGCCACTGTATATATAAAGATTGCTATATTGCAATAATTGATTCAGACAAGGATCATAACTGGATACTAACATCACAGACTACTTCACCCCATAGATTATATTTCAATTGCAAAATGAAAAATGCACCTTGACAATGATTAAACTTTGTGTCACTAAGGGTAGACAACCTGACATCATGTGTCTTCTCATGTGTTACAATATGAGATGTGCTCATCACTTACAAAGTATTCTTGTCAAAAATTTGGAACCTGAATCTAAGCAAGTTTTTAGATCCTATGCACTTACAGGAAATATAAGGAATGGAAAACAAGCTAAATAATACCTTTAGATAAATGTGAAACATTCCATAAGACTTTTTTCTTCAAAAAATATATCATGCAAGAAAATAAAGAGGGAGTTAGGGGGGATATCTAAATTAAAAGAGATAAGGAGGCATAACTAATTATATGTGATATGGAAGGTAATTCAATTTTTAAAAAAGCTTTTAAGACATCATTGATTCACAAGAGAGAATTTGAACATAAATCATTTATTACATGATATTAGGGATTATTGTTAATGTATTAGGTATGAACTGTTCCTATATTGGAATATGTTCTCATGTTTTAGGAAATACATACTAATGTATTTATTGATGAAGCAACATGATGCCTGTCAATTATTTAGAAAAAACATATATTAGTTAGGAAAAATGCAAAATGTTCATTTGTGAATTGTTGGTGAGTATATATGAGTTTATTTTACTATTCTTCTAACTCTTCTGTTTTTAAAATTTTTCTTGTAAAAGTTGAAAAAGAATGGAATGCAACATAAAACTTTGCTGATGAACAAACATTCTCAGGGAAAATGAATAGTTTACTAGGAAAACAGAAATTCCTAAAGTTAGCTCAGGAAAAGGGAAGAAGCGTAATTAGGTAAATGACTGTGGAAGACCTTGACAAAATCTGTGAAGGACTCATCACCTAAATTGTTTTTGTTTGTTTTACCCCAAGGAAAGGAAAAGTCTCATGAATTATAAGTTGTCAAAAAGCATCCAAGTGATAAAAATGTTTCTGATGTATTTTATAAAAAAATCTTGTAACCGGATACCAAACCTCTTAATTATAGCAAGACTAAGAAAAGGATGAAAAAATTTTAAAAAATTATAATAATGTAAATAGAGAATTCCTAAATGGAACACTAGCAAATTAAACACACAAAGCCTAGAGGTAGGGCTTAATATTAGAAAATGAATGACATAATTCATCACATTCTTATGAAAGCCTCCTCTGTTCTGGGCTCTGACATAACTTCTTCATACTCTGGCTTTTCTATTCATCAGAGATTGAATCTATTTAAACACATTTCCTCATTTGCAAAAGGAATGTGAAAAAGAATATCCAACCCATATGATTGTACAGAAATTAAATGAGATACACAAAAAGCATTTAGCACTTAGTCTGCCAGTGATAAACAAATATTGGCTACAGTTATTGTGTTAAAGGAGGAAAACCACATAATTGCTTTGAAAAATGTCCAAAAGACATTTAGTAAATTGTAGTAACTTTGCACATTAAAATAAAAATTCTCCATGTAACCTAAGATTAGGGAGATACTGGGACAAAGCCTCTCTGTTCCAAACAACAGCTCCAGGTACAATGTCCTTGACTCAAAAGCCAAGCATTAGAAGAATGCTCTTGACAATTAATAAAAGGATTTTTTTAGATCACTACTATTTAATATTTTCTAGAAACTTCTATCCATTATAATAAGATAAGAAAAATAAATAAGAGTACTGGTCAGAAAGGGAAGGAAAATGTCCTTATTCTGAGATAACACGTTTGTTCATCTAGAATACCCTAGAGAACCAAGCTCACCTCTTCTAACTACATTAAGCATGCTAAATTTCCGCTTTCACAAAATACAAAGTTGCATTTACCCATACATTTCCCCTGAAATATTATTTCTCTGAAATAATTCACACATAAAATAAGCAACTCAGTGGTCAAATTTACAGGAGACTCCCTTTATTCTGTGGCCTCCTAGAGTTTCTCAATGCACGTTACTTTATTAAAGGTTCTCTGGAGTTTTATACATCAAGATAATTAGAAAGCTCTCAGAAATGTGTTTTTGATTATTTACTCACTTGAAAACATTTTATCCAGTGTCTACAATGTGCTATTGGCTACAGTGACTGCCCTTGTGAAGGTCATGGTTTGGCTGGAGAGACAGAAATTCGCCCCTTGATGACAGAAACGAGGCTGGAATCCAGCCCGACAAGGTCGAGGAGAAGCTGTGTGGGAGGTGACAGGAGCTTCTCTGGAGCGAGATGAGCTGGTGAGGATCAGAGTGGGAAAGCACACCACCTGGGAAGAACAGCACTGCGTGGGAGCGTGCTGAGTCGGGAGAGGAAAAGACCACTGCCCGGGGGTGCAAACAGAGGGGCAGCTCTGAGACCGAAGGAGAGGAGGGCTTCCAGGGATTTTAGGAGAATATTGCCTCAATTCTAGAAGCAATGAGGAGCCATTAGCCAGGTTGAAACCTGAGGCTGGTGGAATAATACCTACATTTTTAAAAGATTACTCTTCAGTTGAAAATAAACCTATAATAAGAACAAATAGAAGCACTGGAAAGTAAGATAATGGTACTTAGACAAAAAAAAAAAAAAATTAGATAAGACTGTGATATGGAACCGTATGAAAAATGCCAGGAAATATCCAAGACCTTTTAGATATATTCAGAGAAAAGAGATTTGGGTACAAATAGGTCTGTAGCTTGAAGCCAGTGACATAGAAAAAGCAGAATGTCTCTGTACGTATTTTGCCCCTGTCTTCTCTGTCAAGGAGAATAATTCTCAAACTGAAAAGGGTAAAAATAAATGTGGCTTCAAGGTAGCAGAGACCATGCCTGGTGAAAGGATTGATACGGAGCACCTGGCAACTCTGAAGAGTTTTGACTTCTGGTTTATACATGGCTGGATATCCAGGGGACTTCAAAACAAAACAAAAACAAAAAAAGATGCACTGTGTTTGGTCCTGCCCTTGAGCAAACCTGGAAGAGGAAGGGGGTTAGAAGCAAGAGGATATGCAAATGTTCTGGCTTTCAAAAAGAGTAATGAGGAAGGCAGAATTTATTCAACAAAGACTGGCGAACTTGATTTCAATCCCGAGCAAATTCCATAATGCATTTTTAAAGGGTCTGTAAATACAAAGGAGAAGAAGATTTCATTGCAAGGAGCCACAGGAAGTTCACGAAGAACAGATGATGTCAGGTTAAATTCAATCCCTTTGTTAAAGGGATCATGAAGCTGAAAGGCCAGGAGGATTCAGGACAGCACAGGCTATTCATGTCAGGAAACTATTTATGAAGACTTTGTGATCTCTGGAGTCCACAGCCGGAGACTGGAGCTGTTTCCCAGAAAACTTAGCACCACCAGGTGCTCACTGCGCAACAGGGTCTGTGACGGAGACAGGTGAATGTCCACAGTTCCCTTCTCCTCCTCTTCTGTTAATCCACCACCCCGCCACCGTGTCTCTTGCCCCGTTGGGAGAGAAGCATGTTCAAGCCTCCTTCCAGTGTGCTGAGGCCATGTTATGGTCGGCGGGACGTCTCGAAGTAATGTGAGCAAACTCAGTGTCACATCCTTGGAAAGTGTTTACCTTAACCTCCTCTTTCTCTTTTCCCACCAGTGAGAACGCATTCATGGTCCGGTGAACAACCAGACAGAGGAAGCAGGTCTCTGGATGATCTCATGGAACAGAGCTGGTCCTGCCACTAGGGCTGCCCGCCTCGCCTCTGACTTCTTCATCTAAAGAGAGAAAAGCCCTTCTATTTGTTTGAGCCATGGGGTCACATTGTTAAAACACCTTAGCTTAGACCCTGGCTAAATCATGAGCCCTGGGAACTGTCAGGAAACAAGTTAATCATACAGATGGGCACTAACACAAATATATTAAATAAATATGTGTGCAGAATATATTGATAATAACTTTCTGAAAGTTATCTGGCATAAGACCACAAGGTCTTGTCTTGCTCACGCATTTTTAAATGACTTGAGGTAGAAGTTATATCATCAAAGCTATACATGATGGATAACAGAAGTAGAATAGAAACAGAGAGAGTTTAAACAATTTGGAGCAATAAGCTTAATGAAATTTGTAGATCTATTCACTTTAGCAGAAACTAAAGTCCTGCTTGTTGATCCTAACAAAGTGCCTCACAAGCAAAGAAGGAAGAAATGCTATCTGGTGGCAGTAAATAGTTCAACAACACAAATCCTTGGTACAAATCCCCAGGACATGCAGCTTTCCGGAGAAAGGAAAAGGCCACGTAGTCTTAATTATTAGAAGACTCCTATCTCGAACTGTTGACAGATGTTGTTCAATTTGCACTGAGCTTTGTATTCCAGAAAAGATATGAATGCCCTAAACAAAGGAACAGACCTTGGTATAGACTCCCAGTTCAGCAAACATGGAATGGAATGTCTCAGAGGAAAAGGTTTCCCCCTTCTCCAAGTGAGGAATCAGCGGGATGCTCCTTGGTGCTGAGGGTTGGTGATTCCATCAGAAATTGGGACGGTTTGCAATGCAAGTTTATTTTATTTATTTATTTATTTATTTATTTATTTATTTGAGAGACAATGCACAGCAGGGGGCCAGGGTGGGTAGAAGCAGAGGGGGGCCATGGAGGAGGGGAAAAGAATCTCAAGCAGACTCCGCACTGAGCGTGGAGCCCGATGTGGGGCTCAATCCCAAGACCCTGAGATCATGACCTGAGCCTAAACCAAGAGTCAGCCACTTAACCGGCTGCACCACAATTTTAAACCACAAGTTTAAACTTGCATTGCAGCCATGGGCGTTGAATCATCCAGAGCAGAGCAGGAAGGAACATAGGAGAAAATAACAGTTCAAGTGACTACGATGATCACATAAAAGGCAAGGAATGCTTGAATTGCTGTTTGCCCAATAGGGTCATAAGCTGCATAGAGCTGTTCCAGATATCTTTTGCTGCCTAAGAAATTACCCCAAACCTAGTGGCTTAGAACAACAACTATTTTATTTATTTCATCATGAGGGCTCTCAGAGGCATTTAGCTAGTACCTGAGATGGTCCAGCAGGTCCAAGATGACCTCACTGTGACCCCTGGCACCTTGTCAGAGACTGCTGGGGACTGGGCTTGTCTGGGTCCCTCTTCACATACTCTCTGGGCCTTTGCGCTGGTCTCCCCAGTGGGGTCACCCGATTTCTTCCATGGCGGCTCAGGACTCCAGGCAGGAGCTGCAGTGCTCATAAAAGCAGGTCCAGAACGGGCACAGTGTGGTTTCCATCTTTCTCTCCTTGCCCAAGCGTATGCAAGCTAGGTTGGATTCAGGGGAATAGGGAGTAGCTACTTCCAAATGAGAGGAGTGTGTCTTTCATTCCCCACAGAGGTCACGGAGAATGAACACGGAGAAAAAAGTGCTTAGATTGGAGTGGCTAAGAAATCCAGGGACGATTGAGAGACGTTTCAGGAGAGTGTGAATTCAAAGTCAGATGTCAAGATATCCTTATAGAAATGGAGTTAGTGCATGTGGACTCTCAAGGAGCATGATCATGCCAAATTTTGTGCTCCTAAAAAAATCGTTTGAAATCTGGGAAGTAAACATTTGTTCAACTAGAAGGGGGCTTGTGGATTCGAATATTCTTAAATTGAAGCCATTAAGTTAAATTCTTGTTTGCACGATGTTAGGAGTAAGATGTATATTGTCATAGTCCAACTGTTAGCACAGTTGTCTGTGGCACAGAGATTACCAAATATCCCCTGCTTTGATTCAAGAAGTGCATAGATTGTGCTTCTCATATTTTATATAAATTTGGAATGAGTGTACCTAAACATAATAACAATATACAGGGTGCAATTGGTTTGGTCCTTTGTGTTTTAGTGAAACAAAGTGACTTATCCACATACTTAGTTTATGGTACTTAGTTTATGGTAGGACTGACTGCTCAGATTGTAGATAGAAAAATATTGTTTATGCAAATTTTCAGTTGGAAATGGGTGTTTGTTATTTGTCAGTCTTTTAAGGTGTAATACTTTTATGTTATCACTATTTTGAAGAAAACTCTCACTCTTCAAAAACTGTTTAGAGAAATTATCTCCCTGTAATATTGATTATTTCTACACATATACTTGTATCCGATAAAAGGAGATGTTATTTTAGGGGCAACATATTTTGTATTTATAAATTTTTGAAAAAGTTTTGATTTTCTTAGAGAAAGATTATAATTATTTAGCCTTTGTTGTGAACCCAGCATTTGGAAGTAGGAAACCCCATAACAGGGCCGGGCGGATTGAGATGGTTGGCCAACAAACAGATTTAGTCTCTCCTTGGCTGAAAGTTGACCCACAACAGCAAGATTTTATAGTATCAGGGAAAAAATACGATCAGCACAAAGATCTGCATAGCATTTCTTCTTTAATAAGTCATTATTGAATCTGGCAGCTCCGCAAAGCAGTTGAAGCTAAGTGTAATAGAACTTTGAGTTCTTTCATTATTTTAACAATTCAACCAAAGTTGATCTTGGTGATTACTGTCACCCCCCAGTGACAGAGGGGGCTCTTTCAGCTGCCAAAGTGCCGCGAGGTAGCTGTCGGTATCACCCAAAGCACTTGCCCCAAGTTGCTTATTTCAGAAGTATCAGGGCGAGCATTTGAATCAGATGCATTTGGCCTGTTAAAGTCAAGTCCCTCCTCTGTACAAGGAGCACATCTGGGGAGGAGGCCTCTCGTTTCATGCTGTACATCATTTCCACAGTCGCTCCTGGGCAATTGCAGCCTTTGTTTTCTCTCAGATATCCAGACACAAAAGGTGTAAAGGAAAAGTGGCACACTGGTTAGGTCCATGTTGTCCAGACTTGAAAAATCCATTCAAAGGAGAATTTGTAACACAAAGAGAGGTTGAATCGTTGTTGTTGCTTTTTACTTTCCTACTCGTGAAAATAGGGACTCAGTAATATAAAGACTGAAAGCCTTTTGTTTTCTGTTCTCTTACTCAGTGCACTTCCTTGCCTGCAGAGTCAGTAATGCCGTGGCAAATTGAGTCTGCGCAGACCATCTGAGAAGATCCAAGGGTGGACAGGGCAGGAGGAGGAGCAGGGGCTCACAGCAGAGAAAAGAATCTGGTGTTGGCCAGTAGATTCACCTGCGTCTTGAGAAAGAACACAAAGAGATCCTTCGTACACCTGGCCCATTTCCCCCAGGGTGGAACATTGTGCAAAACCATGACATAATATCTTAACCAGGATATGAACACGAAGTAATCTGTTAATCTTGTTTGGATTTTCCCAGTTTTTGTCTACCCACCATCACACTGAAGACATGGCCCAGTCCTGACATCACAAGGGTCCCCTCATCTGGCCCCTTAACCACATCTACCCATTTTCCAAACTTTGCCTTCCCAGCCCTAACCCTTGACAACCTGTCCTCCATTTCTAAAATTTTGTTATTATGAAAATATTATGTAAATAGAATCATAAAGTATCTAATCTTCAGGGGTCCACTTTTCTCACTCAGCATGAATCCCTGGGGAATGATGCTAGCTGCAGGATTGTCATACTCGGCTTTTATTACGTTGCGGTGTGTTCCTTCCACACCCAATTTCTTGAGAGTTTTTATCATGAAAGAAAAGTGTATTTCCTCAAATGCTTTTTCTGTACCTGCTGAGACAATCATATAGCTTTTATTTTTCATTTTGTTCATGTGGTGTATCCCATTTATTGATGTGCATATGTTGAACACCCTTGCGTCCCAGGGATAAATCCCACCCGATCATGATGCATGATCCTTTTAATGTGCTGTTGAATTCAGTTTGCTAAAATTTTTTTGAGAACTTTGGTATCTATGTTCATCAGGGATACTGGCCTGTAGTTCTCTTTTCTTGTAGTATCCTTATCAGCTTTCATATCAGGGTAATGATGGCCTCATAAAATGAGTTTGGGAATTCCCTTCTCTTCTATGTTTTAGAAGACATTGGAGAGGATTGATATTAATTTTCTTTAAAATGTTTGGTATAATTCACCAGTGAAATCATGTGGTCTTGGGCTTTTCTTTGTTGGGGTATTTTCGATTACTGATTTGATCTCCTTAGGTTTTCTTAGTCTGTTCAGATTTTCTGTTTCTTGCGGATTTAGTCTTGGTGGGTTGTATGTTTCTATACATTTATTTATTTCTTGTGGGTCCCACTTGTTGGTGTGTAATTGTTCATAGTAGTCATATAACTTTTGTATTTCTGTGGTATCTGTTGTAATGTCTCCTCTTTCATTTTTTATTTTATTTATGTGTCTTCTCTCTTTTCCTTAGTCTAGTTAAAGGTTTGTAAATTTTGTTTATCTTTTAAAAAACAGGTCTTAGTTTCATCAATCTTTTCTATTGTTTTTCTGGTCTCTGTTTTATTTATTTCTGCCCTGACCTTTGTTGTTTCTTTCCTTTGGCTGACTTTGGGGTTGGTTGGTTCTTCTTTCTCTAGTTCCTTGAGGTCCAAAGTTAGGTTTTTTTATTTGAGATCTTTCTTTTCATCTTAATGTGGGTAAATACATATCTGATCTCTTCATGTAGAAGTTTTTTAAACCTAAAAGCAATAGGATAAATAAGAAAACTGATAAAATTGGCCGGATAAAAATGAAAAAATAGAAGTATGTATACTGAAAGAATCCAATATTAAATCAAACAACTTATGGAGCACCTGGATGATGCAGTTGGTTAAGCATTTGACTCTTGGTTTCAGCTCAAATTGTGATTTCATGGTCATGAGATTGAGCCCCGAGTTGGACTCCATGCTTAGCATGGAGTCTGTTTGAGATTCTCTCCCTCTCCCGCTGCTCTTCCTGCTTGTGCTCTCTTTCTTTCTCTCTTGAAAATAAATAAATAAATCTTTAACAAAATCAAACAACTTAGACTATTAAATATGTTATTTGTGCTACATAAAGAATCATGCAATCAATTAGAAAAAGCATTAAAAACCCAGTAGATAAATGGATGAAGGCCACAAACAAAAATTTTCCACAAATTTCTAACAAACATATGGAAAAAGTTCAATCATAATAATAATCTAACATGAAATTTCATAATGATAGCACAATGCTGGTGAACATCTTTTAAACTGTTGTCGAACATTGCTGGACAGAGAAAAAGACTACTTTTTAATGAAAACTTGCAATAAATATGGGATGCTTAAAGGAACACCTATCAAGTATCATTTGAGACCTGTACTAAAAATACCACATTGGGTTCTTGCTCATCACCATGGGCGCACCGGGTTTTCCTGTGATGTGCCTGTAGCTGCATGGGATTCCTGTGTCTGCGCCTGTTGCGGCCGGTATGGTCGTCCTTCTTTCTAATAAACCTTTGATCTGTTGAATGGTGACTACAAAGCCTAGAGCCAGGGTACCGATGCAGGGAGAGTTTCACAATATGTGCGTGAGAAAGGATGGGTCCCAGGGGCTGCCTTGCTGAGCCTGTAACAGCTAATTGTGCCTGGTAGGGTCAGCAATTAGCTTTGCGCTATTCAGAACTTCTGACAAGGCCACTGGTGTCTGTAAACCGGCTCTTCATTGAACAAGAACACCGCAGCGCGTCAGGAGATGCTCTGTGCAGCACAAAGCGGGGCAGAGTTTCCTTGGGCTGTGGAATTATTCTAGCACTCCCCTCCGTCGAGCCTGGGCGCTGCCTGGGCTCCATGAAGACCGCAGGAGGCAATTTCTTAATGAAGAACCACGTTTTCTTTCGTCTGAATTATTACATTTTTGAACTAAGAATTACATATTGGAAGAGTCCAAGGGTTATGTTTTCTTTTTCAGCAGTGGAAAGAATATAAAATATTCTGCTTCAAAAATGATCTGCTGGTGTGGTTATAAAGGTTAATAAGAGTGAAGTTTGGGAAATAAAGGTTTAGAAAAGCCATCTCTGCGTGCTCCGAAATTTTTACTCCTGCCTTTTGGTTGTTGAGAAGGGAATTTTAGGCATTTTTGCATTATACCCTTAACCACTTTTTACTTCCTATTGTTTGTTTGTACTTACTGTCAGAAGAAGGAAACTGTGCTGTCCTTTGCAAAATAATCCTTTTATTCTTATGAGAAAGTAGCCCAATCTACAACATTACCTTCTTAGGCTCTGCGGTGCCGTTGCTGGCTTATTATTTTATTTTTTGGTGAGGGCGGTGGTTCAGCTGGCCTCCTAGAGTATAAGGTCAGCTGCAAGCCAAGTGTAGCCTCCCCCCCTCCCCCCCTCCCCGGGCTCCTCTCCCCCATGGTGGCCGGCAGTGGCAGAGGGCCGCCCGCAGGGTCCCCTGGCCGTCTCTGCCCAGTGTCACCCGTCAGCCCGCTCCGTCCTTCCCTGAGAGGCATAGAAGCACAGGGTGCAGGGAGAGGCACCTTGGCAGGTCTGCGGGTGACAGCTCTATAATTTCAGCATTATTTAAATACAATGTGAGTGCCTTATAGATTTATGCGGCTTCCTTTTACATCTGCCTTTTACATCTGCCTTTTAGAAGAATTGATTTGCACTTGTCTCTGCTGGATTTCAGTCATTTGCCTCCCCTTTTTCTCCTGCATTTGTTTCTCCCCGGCCCCTCCCAGATCTCCAGCCTCCAAGAAAGACTAAAAAGCCTCCCCACAATGCGTTGTTTTCTGTAGCCTCGGCTTTGCGGGGAAGCCTTGCTGTGCACCAGAGGGTCAGATTGATAGGGTCTGCCGGGCCCTGCTAGTGAAGTTGTTCAGTGTGGTGACTGTTGAGGGGAGACCAGGCTGCCTTGGGTTCCCAGCATTGGCCCTGTGCTGGGAGTCTGCAGGTGCGAGACCCTGACACAGTCGGGGGATCTCCTTCGGGAGCACCGGAGGAGGGGGTCGCTGCGGTAGATGCTTATGTTCTTTATCCCCAGCATAGCTCCTAGCCGAGCTGTGTCCTGCATTAGCTGCGAGGGCTTGTGGAGGGGGCGGGAGGAGATTTAATGGGTGAGTTTACTTGCCAAAAAATAAATTCTCCTATGTGTCTTGGCCGCCAATTTTTCACCAGGGAACTAACATTTCATATCCTGCTAAAAGTTTGCAGGTCTTTTTTTCTTTTTGGCGAGCACATTTCTGCACCACTGAGCTGACAGCTGGAATGTGTCCCACTCCGGCATCTGATGTCAGCTGGGGGCTGGCCTGGCAGTCCATGGAGGGGGCCAGGGAAGAGCCAGGGGGAAAAGGAAGCATTTTATGATTGTGACCAGCCTGGCCGAAACTGTGTGTCATGTGCCAAAAACCCCAGGGCCCGCAGATCTCAGTGGATGTCGCCGAGCCTCTCCTGACGTGTCTAGAGGATGCCTGCCCGGCTCGGGGGACGCCAGCGCACCCATAACCCTGGTGGCTGACACGCGAGCCGGCGGCCTAGCTAGAAGGAGCGGGGACCCGGCGTCTTCCCACAGCTGAGACTCCAGGAACACCAGGAGATGGGGCAGCGCTGTAGACAGGCAGGCCCACCAAGGGTTAAATCTGAAATCTGGGTCAGATTATGATGTGAAGTCAGGTACCAACTGACAGCCCAAGAAGCTCTGCTGTCTCAGGCTGCTCCCTTGTTTACGTTACCTTTCAGACACCATGGAAGATTCTCCAAAGGCACCTGTGTGGAAGCTCACGAGAGCAGGGCTGCCAGACGTCTCCCGTGTCATTTCTAAAGGGCACGGAAGGTGAAAGAAAGGAACAGGAAGGAAAAGATAAGGCCCCTGGAACACACCTGGAGCTCAGCCATGCTGGTCTGAACCGCACAGTTACCAGCCTGAGTAAACTCTGTTTGCTTTGGTCTCACAATTTTAAAACAAAAATAGAAGGCACTCGTATCTTTAGGAGAAGTGATGACTGTTTTTCTGTTTTCCTTTATTTCCTACTTTTTAATGAAAACTTGCAATAAATATGGGATGCTTAAAGGAACCAAGAAATTATTTGGCCTATATTTATGGAATGGAAAAGTTTAAAAACACAGTGTTTTTATTAATAAAATAGATCGAAATAACAGGAGGAGAGGAAGTTTCCCCACTTGATAGAGATTATGTGTAAGTATTCAGTGCACACAGGGAGGATGGGGGATCAGGGCCCTGGCAAAGAGCAGCCAGGCCTTCCAGGGGCCCTGCCCGCGGGAAGGGGGAATGAGGACATGAGACCTCTGTGGTCACCAGACCCAAAACAGCAGGCGGGGTGACGCGGAATCGGGCCGACTTGCCACTGGTGTCCTGTGGAGAAACACACGTGTCCCTTTCCAGCAGGCCCTTGTGGCATTATGACAACTGCCTGGCCATGGTGACCCATGGTTCATCGAAGTCACTCTCTCCACGTCCTCATGTCAGCATGTCTCAGGGCAGCTGCCCCGGGAAGAGAGTCCCCCACATCCTGATCTTCAGTGGAAGGAAGCACAGCCGCTCTGACCCTCAGCCTTCGCCCAAGGATGGCAATATCCTGGACACATTTATGATGTTTTCTCTCAGACATGTATCACTGTTGGACTTTTCTTCATCAATGACAGTCATTCTTACCTTTGTCAAGTAGTGAAATTCAGTTGTCCCTTGTTATATATAAAGCGGAAACTTCGGGGCGCCTGGATGGCTCAGTCGGTTGAGTGCCTGACTCTTGATTTGGGCTGAGGTCATGATCCGCGGTCATGAGATCCAGCCCTGCTTTGGGCCCCACGCTCAGCTGGGAGCCTGCGTGAGGGTTCTGTCTCTCCCTCTGCCCCTCTCCCCACTCGCTCTCTCTCTCCCTCTCTCAAATAAATACATTTTAAAAACCCAAAAACTTTGTGTAATGTGTGTGTGTGTGCACATGAACATTTAAATAACTTCGAATTAAAATTAATTATATTTTGAGAATTTTCAACGTTTGATTTGTCTTAAAAATGTCAATTTGCAAACTCAACTTGGCAATCATTATTTTTTCAATTTTATGGTTTTAATATCCCAGGGCTCTTGATTGATAAGATCTTGTGTATATAAAAGAGATAATTTGTCAAGGGTTTTTGTCACTTACATTAAAACATTTTTTTTTAATTGAGACTTTTTTTAGAGTGCTTTTAGGTTCACAGAAAAATTGAGGTGCAGTGCAGAGATTTCTCACATACTTTTTGCCACCACACATGTACGGACTCCCCGGCTATCAGCTTTCCCACCCGGGTAGCACACTGACAACATCATTGGCATCCAGAGTCCATAGATTACATTAGGGTACACTCTCAGTGTTGTCAACTCTATGGGTTTTGACAGCTGGATACAGTGACATGTATCCACTATTATAGTGTCATACAGAGCATTGGCACAACCCTAAAAATCCTTGGTGCTTCTCCTATTCATCCTTCCCTTCCCCCAGCTCTGAAAACCACTGGTCTTTACTGTCTCCATTGTTTTCCCTTTTCCAGGATGTTGTATTGCTGGAATCATAGAGTATGGAGCCTTTTCAGATTGGCTTCTTTTGTTTCATGATATGCATTTGAGGTTCTGCCCTGTCTTTTCATGGCTTGATAGCTCACTTCTTTTTAGGACTGAATAATCCATTGTCTGAATGGACCACAGTTTATTTATCCATGTACCTACTGAAGGACATCTTAGTTGCTTCCAAATTTTGATGATTATGAATAGAGCTTTTGTAAATATCCCTGTGTAGGTTTTTGTGTGGGCATAATTTGTTCAACGTTTTGGGGGTAATTACCAAGGAGCATGATTGCTGGATAGTATGGGAAGGTTATGTTTAGTTTTATAAGAAAACACCAAACTGTCTTCCAAAATGGCTACACCATTTTGCATGTCCACCAGTAATGAATGAGAGATCCTGTTGCCCCACATCCTCGCCAGCATTTGGTATTTTCAGTATTCCAGATTTGGAGCATTCTAGTAGATGTGTAGTGTTGTCACAGTTGATTTAATTTGCATTCCCCGATGTATGATGCAGAGCATCTTTTCATGTGCTTATTTGCCATCTGTGTATCTTCTTTGGTGAGATTTTGTTATATTTGGCCCATTTTTTAGTCAGATTGTTTGTTTTCTTTTTTATTGTTGAGTTTTAAGAATTCTTTGTATATTTGCATAATAGTCCTTTATCAGATGTGCCCTTCTGCAAATATTTTCCTCTGTCTGTGTGTTTTTTTTTTTCTTTTTCTTTTTTCTTTTTAGATAAAGCCCAAAGTCCAGCTCATTGATTATTTCTTTGCTGGATCATTCCTTTGGTGTTTTATCTAAAAGTCATCACATACCTAAGGCATCAGGGTTTTCTCCTGTCTTATCTCTAGGAGTTTTATTGTTCTGTGTCTTACATGTATGCCTATGATCCATTTTGAGATATTTTTTGTGAAGGTGTAATATCTGTGTCTAGATTCATGTTTTTGCATGAGGATATCCAGTTGTTCCAGGACCGTTTGTTGAAGAGAATATCTTTGCTCTATTGTGTTGCCTTTGCTCCTCTATGAGTCTATTTCTGGGCTCTTATTTTGTTCTATTGATCTTTTGTCTATTCTTCTGCTAATACCTCACTGTCTTGTTTACTGTAGCTTTACAGTAAATCTTGAAGTTGTACAGTATTGGTCTTTCAATCTTGTTCTTCTACTTCAATATTGTGTTGGCTACTCTGGGCTTTTGCCTCTCTATATAAACTTTAGAATCAGTTTGCCAGTAACCAAAAATAACTTGCTGGGATTTTGACTGGGATTGCATTTGAATGTATAGATTAAGTTGGGGGGAGGCACTGACATCTTCACAAAATGAAAGCTTCCTATCCATGAACATGGAATATCTCTTCATTTGTTTATTTCTTCTTTATATTTATTTCTTCTTTATCTTCTAGTATATCTTTGGTTAGGGCTTTGTGGTTTTCTTCATGTAGATCTTGTACTTATTTTGTTTCATTTTTGGGGTACTAGTATAAATGGTATTGTGTTTTTAATGTCAAATTCCCTTGTTCATTGTTGACCTACTAGGAAAGCAGTTGACTTTTGTATATTAACCTGTATCTTGAATCCTTGCTATATTCTCTTATTAGTTCCAAGAGAGTGTTTTTGGTTGTTGTTAATCTATTCAGATTTTTTACATAGACAAAATGTCATCTGCAAACAAAGACATTTTTATTTCTTTTTTTTTCTTAATTGTATACCTTTTGTTTCTTTTATTTGTCTTATAGCATTAGCCAGAACTTCCAGTACAATGTTGAAAAGGAATGCTGAGGGGTGACATCCCTGTCTTGTACCTGATCTTAGTGGGAAAACTGCAAGTTTCTCACCATTAAATATGATGTTATCTAGGTTTTCTGTAGATAGTCTTTATCTAAGTTGAGAAAACCCCCTTTTATTCCTACTTTACTGAAAGGTTTTCCTTTTCTTCTTTTTTCAAATCAAAATCATGAATGGGTATTGGATTTTGTCAAATGCTTTTTCTACAGCTATTGATATGATCATGTGATTTTTCTTTTTTAGTCTGTGACTGATGGACTACATTAATTTTTTTAAATTGAGGTATAATTGATATATAACATTATATTTGTTTCAGATATACAGCATAATGATTTAATATTTGTGTATTTTGCATAATGATCATCACAATAAGTCTAGTAACATTTATCACATACATAGTTACAAATTTTTTTCTTGTGATGAGAACTTTTAAGATCTATTGTCTTTATACCTTTCAAATAAGCAATACAATATTAACTATAATCACCAGGTACCTTATATTCCTATGACTTATTTATTTTATAACTAGATGTTTATAACTTTTGACCCCAAAAGTGGGTGAAGGGGTCAAAAGTTACATTAATTTATTTTTTAATTTCATTAAACATTTTTTTTGTTTGTTTTTGGTGGAGTTTTTTTTGGGGGGGGGGCATAAACCTAGCAACCAAATGTTTGCATTCCTTTATTTCTTCTCTGATCTCATACTAAAAAGCCCTTATCTGCTGAAATATTCTACCTGTTTTAAGCTGTTATATATTATTTTCTTTGTAAGTAATGAACTATGTAGTCCTTTTTTGTTTATTATGATATATGATTTTGGGGAGATACCAAACTACTTTTATTCCCCTAAAAAATTATCTCTTCAATGATGAGTAATGCATGCCTTAGTTAATATATAAAGAATTGATCTGCTTGTGGCCTTCCCTTCTGTTCCATTAGTATGCATGACCACCCTCAACTCTATTAATTAATATTTGGCAAATTTAATTGTGTGACTCCCCATACTCTTGTTTTTCAAAATATTCTTTGTATTTCACCCACTTAGTATTCCTTAGGTAATTTAGAATTTTGATTGAAATTGTTTAACCTGTGGAGAAATGACATATTTTAAAATATTCAGTAATTCCATTGAGAAAGGATCAGTATGTTTTCATTCATTCAAGATTTTTTATATCTCAGGGTTTTGTTCATATATTAAAAATTTTTTTGATTTTATGTTTTATTCCTTGATATGATATGCTTTGGTTGAAATTGTGAGAGAGAATTTTTTTCCATTATATTTTCTTCTAGGACTTATTTTATTTTATTATTATTATTTTTAAAGATTTTATTTATTTATTTGAGACAGAGAGAATGAGAGAG
Source organism: Neomonachus schauinslandi (assembly GCF_002201575.2). Taxonomy (NCBI): domain Eukaryota; kingdom Metazoa; phylum Chordata; class Mammalia; order Carnivora; family Phocidae; genus Neomonachus; species Neomonachus schauinslandi. The sequence continues at coordinate 3,162,400 of NC_058416.1, forward strand.
AGCACATGAGAGGGGGGAGGGTCAGAGGGAGAAGCAGACTCCCTGCAGAGCAGGGAGCCCGATGTGGGACTCGATCCAGGGACTCCAGGATCATGACCTGAGCCGAAGGCAGTCGCTTAACCAACTGAGCCACCCAGGCGCCCGACTTATTTTATTTTTATACATTTATAATTTGCCATCTTACTGAACCTATTTATTAACTATCAACTCTCTTTTCCTTTTCATTTTTGGTTGATATCTTGGATTTTACTTATTGAGTAGATATTAAGAAATTATCTCAACAGATATTTATATTAACTCTTAATAACATTTTTATTTTATAAAACCCTCTTGTTTTTTTTCATTTTTTAACACAAGAAAATTTCTGTAACATGCTAAATAACCAGATATTCTCACCCAGGATTCAGTTTTAAAAATGGATTGCCTCTAGTTTTCCCTCACTGAGTATGTAGAGTGCTTGTTTAATGTAATTGTATTCCTAATATTAAGGAAATATCCTGTTAGTCTTGATTTAAAAAGAGACCTTGTAAGAAAAGATGCCTTTAATCATGCAATTATATTATCTTTGATCTATTTATATCGTTGCTAATAAGTTCATTGCCCATCTCCACCACCAACCAGAATATAACTCCCTGAGGCCAAGAGATGTAGTTGGTGATTCTGAATCCCCTGCAACTTGAGAAGGACTAAGAAATTAGAAATTCCATCTACTTTGATGTGCTGTGCAACATTTCAAAAGGCATGACAATTTCCTGTTCTTGAAAGTAGAAAAAAATCTGAAGTTAGAGACAGTTTTGAAGTTATTTCCTTAGAAGTCACTTTATTTATTTATTTATTTTAGTTTTCTTTCTTTTTTTTTAAAACTTTATTATGTTATGTTAGTCACCATACAATACATCATTAGTTTTTGATGTAGTGATCCACAATCCATTGTTTTCGTATAACACCCAGTGCTCCATGCAATACGTGCCCTCCTTAATACCCATCACCAGGCTAACACATCCCCCCCACCCCTCTCCCCCTCTAAAACCCTGTTTGTTTCTCAGAGTCACTTTAGTTTTACTATTTGAAAATTTTCTTTTGATTTGTAAGTCAACTCCAGTAATTTTCTTCTGGGGAGTAATTCATTTTATAAAAACATCACCTTTGTTAATGTAAAAATTTAAAGATCATTCTCAGTAATTTAAAATATTTATCTATGGTAAGGATTCCCTTCTTAATACGAATTTTCTATAGTTGTGGGGTTTCCTCTCTTAGTATCTTGATTATATCTGTCAAAAATTTGTCTATGCATTTAAATTCACTTGAAAAATTAACTCTTGAATGTATCTAAAAAAATGCCATTTTTTCCTAGTTCCTGATTCATTGGTTTTTGCTTTTATCTTTATTTCCTTCCTCTTGGCTTTCTTGTTTTCCCTTCAAATCCTACTGAGCTTAACATTTAAATGATATATTTTTACTTTTTCTCTTGAAAAAATTAATGTACTCTACCTACAAATTTCCTTTGACTATATCTTTGACAACATGGCACAAACTTTTTATTATTATTAGTTTTTAATACCTTGTAATTATTTGATTTTCTTTTAACTTCAATTATTTAATTATTTAATAACTAGATGATTTTTTTTGTTTGTTTGTTTAAAGCTTTGTCACTTATTTCTAAAATGACTTTTTCATAACCAGAGAATGTTGCTGCACGATTTGGAATATTTTTAAGTCTTCTGAAACATATTTCAGAATTGACCTGTAGGACTTCTGCTTTCAAAAAGATGTAGAAGTACTTTTCCCTAGTCCTTTCATTAAATACAATCGGAAACTCTGGACATTATCCATAAGAAAACTCTGAAAGGCAGAGTACAGAAGGCAGAGCAGCTAGGGGCCTCTGTGTCTAAGGAATGAAACAATGGTGCGTTATCTGGGTTTTCTTTTATCCTCTTATATCCCAGATTTGGAGCTAAAGAAGCCAGCAATCCAGAAATACCATGAGGTGTATACAAAGTCCCAGTAAGTCTACTCTCTCCAAAGTATCAGGGGAGGGGCAGCTCAGGAATCCAGAAAACTTTTATATGCTAACCCCACTCAACTCTAGTCAAATACCACAGAAAAAAAATGCACGGCCCACTGCCCACTCCCTGACAAAGGCTAAACGGGCATCTAGATTTCCACCCTTACCAGGGTGTGGTGAGGAACCCAAGTTCCTCTCCAGGATGGTTCCAGAGAAGGCTGAGTAGGAACTGGGAGTCCTATTCCAGCCAGATGACAAGTCTTGCCCAGCTTTCATGGCGTCAGCAGAGATCATCAGGTAAGCCCGACTTTGCCTGCCCCCGCCCCCAGTGAGGCATTAATGGGAGCTCAGGAAGTTCACAAACCCTCAGCAGTGGTGAAGCCATTCCATCATAGTCAGCAGAGTTAATGTGGGGGGAGAAGAAGATGCTCCTGTTCCTCCCGTCCAGGCTGGTATCAGCCCCTGCCAGAGCAAGGACAGGAGAAGCTACCTAAAACAGAAAGTCGGAATCAGATCCATAGTCTCATCATATGATACCCTAAATGCCCAAATTACAACAAGAAAAAAAAATCACTCATCATGCTAAGAACTAGGAAAATCTCAATTAGAGTAAAAAAAGATAATAACAGATGGCAACACAGAGATTACAGAAGTATTAGGATTATCGGATAGAATTTAAAGCAGCCATCATAAAAGTTCTTCAAAGAGGGACTACAAATATGCCTATAATAGACAAAATAATAGAAAATTTCAGCAAATGAACACACATCTCAACAAAAACAGAAGCTATAAAGAAGAATCACCAAAACTTTAGAACTGGAAAATACATTAACCAAAATAAAAACTCAGTGAATTGGCTCAAAAGCAGAGTGAATGGGACAGAGGAAAGAATCCATGTCACTGGAGAATCCTACAAAAAATTAAAAAAAAATTAACACCAATTCTACATAACCTCTTCAAAGAAACAGAAGGTAGGGGAATACTTCCCAATTTATTTTATGAAGCCAGAATGACCTGACACCAAAACTAAACAAAGGCAGAAAAAAAAAAAGAAAGGAAGGAAGGAAAGAAAGAAGGAAGGAAGGAAGGAAGGAAGGAAGGAAGGAAGGGAGGAAGGAGGGAGGGAGGGAGGGAGGAGGAAGGAAGGAAGGAAAGAAGGAAGGAAAGAAGGAAGGAAGGAAGGAAGGAAGGAAGGAAGGGAAGAAGGAGGAAGGGAGGGAGGGAGGGAGGAAACTATAAACTTCATATACAGATCTTATCATGAATATAGATAAAGAAAATCATTATCAAAATATTAGGAAATGAAAAAAATTAGGAAATGGAATTCAGCAATATATAAAGGGGATTATACACCATGACCTGATGGGACTTACTCCAGACATGCTTGACTGGTTCAATATTCAAAACTCAATGAATGTGATCTACTGTATTAACACGTTAAGAAAAAAAAATCACATGATTATACCTTTTGAGGCAGGAAAAGCATTTGATGAAATTCAATACTCATTCCTGATAAAAAGAAATTCTCAGCAAGTTAGAAATAGAGGGGATGTCTTCATTTTGAGAGACAGCATCTGCAGAACGCCATAGCGAGCATCATGCCCAATGTAAATGCTTTCCCCCAAACTTGAGAAGTAAGGATGTTCACTCTCATCACAATTACTCAACATAGTGCTGCAAATTCCAACCATCACAATAAGGAAAGAAAAGGAAATAATAATGTGTGCAGATCAGAAAGTAAAAATAAATCTGTTCCTGTTTGCAAGAAAACATGATGGTCTAGATAGAAAATCTCAAGGAATTTGCAAACAAAGAAACAACCTCTTTTTTTTAAAGATTTTATCCATTTATTCATGAGAGACAGAGAGAGAGAGAGAGAGAAGCAGAGGGAGAAACAGGCTCCCAAGGAGCAGGGAGCCCGATGCGGGACTCGATCCCAGGACCCCGGGATCATGACCTGAGCCGAAGGCAGACGCCCAACCATCTGAGCCACCCAGGCACCCAAGAAACAACCTCTTATGTACCTTCCTGGGAACTAATAAGTTAAATCAGCAGATTCACAGAATACAAAATCAGTGCACAAAATTCCTATTACAGTGAAGAAGTGGAAGCCAAAATTGCAAATACAGTACCATTTATAATAACTCCAAAACCAATCAGACACTTAGGTGTAAATCTCACAAAACGTGTCTAGGCCTTGTATGCCGAAAACCACAAAATGCTGATGAAAGAAATCAAAGATCTAAACAAATGGAGAGATGACTTTGTCCATTAACTGGAAGACTCAACCTCGTAAAGATGTGTTTAATCCAAACACACTTGGCTAACTGTATATACCAGAGTTTGCTGCAGTCTCATTTTTTTTTTTTTAAAGATTTTATTTATTTATTTGACAGAGAAAGACACGACGAGAGAGGGAACACAAACGGGGAGTGGGAGAGGGAGAAGCAGACTCCCCGCCGAGCAGGGAGCCGGATGCGGGACTCGATCCCGGGACTCCAGGATCATGACCTGAGCCGAAGGCAGTTGCTTAACCAACTGAGCCACCCAGGCGCCCTGCAGTCTCATTTTAAATAGGAAACCAAAAACGTCCTGGCAATTCTTGGGCTCCATGCTTTCACTTTAAAGAGGGAGAAATGACATTTGACTCATGTCAAAAGACATGAGTGTCAGCTTGCCCAGGGGTTTGGGCACCAACACTAATGACATTTCCCTTGATTTCCCCTCCGACCCCATGAAATCCTCCCCCCCCTTTTCTGGTTTCCTGGCCCAGTGGTTACAACTGCCCCCCACCCCCTGTGTACATCTGCTTGACCCCCGACACACCTCAGTGTTTAATAATTTGTTGAATGGATACACACTTCCTGGTCTGGGGGGGTCATTATTCCTCTGTGTGTGTGTTTGGGGGGGTCATTATTCCTCTGTCTATGTGTGGCTGGGGGTCTGATGCTGGAGACACAGGTGTCACTGGCCACAGGGCTGGTGAGTAGATCTCTCCACCCTTTCTCCGTGTTTGCCCACCTGCAGCGCATGCCATCAAAAATGTCCAGCCCTCCCCTAGTAGCCTATCTAGAACACTAATTTCTTCTTCCTGTTTACAAAGTATTTACACTGACCTTCTAATCTGATGTTACAAGAGCAGCTTTTTCTCTGCTTTTAAATAGAAAGAACTCATTTTAGAGGCAGCATCTTGTCTTATTGTCCTCTTGCCCACAGAATCCGTTTGTTGTCATTTCCACTCACTACAAATTGCTGCTTATCAGAGTGTCTAAAAATAAGAAACATAAAACCATATTCCCCCACACCCCAAATTAAGCCTTCCAGAAGGACATTATTATGCCCCAGTTCTCTCTATCTGTTGAATTTTTCAGCAACTCAGTCCCAAAACCATTTTCATATTTGGTCACATGTGAGCTGAGCGAAGGTAATCGACACTAATGATTGCCAGCTCCTATTTTTTGGCCTATTGTTTCACTTTGACTGTATTTTCCCTTTCCTTTCTGTTTTTCTCCCATTGCATGTGCAGTTCCACTGAGATGTGTCTTGGTTTCATGGAGTTCCACAACTCAGGAGCTAATCATATCCCAGAGCACTGAGACCGGACGTCCTGTGGTGTTCAGAATTCACATTTGTTGTTCATTCACACACTTCTGGTTCGGGATCATTTCACTGTGGATCTCATAGTCTGGCAAACACACGCTCATGCAGATACACACACATTCACAACAGATATCTCCGCTTAAATATGCTTGATGCCCAACATTATCACAGGGTTTTCCATACAAAGAAATGACCAGCATTGTCATGCCGGGCCTGTATTGCCTTATGCAGAAAATACTAAACAGCATATTATTACATCCACTGTGTGACAGACGAGCTTTAGCAGAAGAGGCTAATAACAATAAATTAATGTGGAGTGGCTTTGAAGGAGAAAAAATAGGGCAAAGGATCTTCAAAATTAGAGATATATGTTATCGCACATTTTGATCTGGCCCTCCTTGAATTCAGCGTCAGTGCTGTGTTAAGTTTCTGTCACATGGTTGCCCCATACCGAGACAATAAAGTTGACCTGTGGGAAAATATTCAATGGCAATTATTTCAGTTAAATCAAATGGAAATCAAGTTTGAAAAGGAAATAAATTCATGTTTCTACTTCTCTGTATTTTACTTCAGACATTAGAACCTTCATATGTGACTAGTTAGTGATCTGTACAAAGAAAAACATGCAACCTTTGGATTCACCCTTTTCATTCATTTAACCAAGATAGAGATGTCCTCTCAGGAGAATTAAACACAGCATGTCATGCGCCGACACAAGGAATGGAAAACTTAGAACTCACTTCACGGCCAGCAGATGACGAGTGGCCTGAGGAAAATAGATGATTGGAAAGGAAGGAGCCACATCACGTCCCAGATTTCACCCTGAGGAGGCTCCCGAAGACCACAGATTTGAAAGTGCAGCTTCCCCCACCCTGGTCTCCACCAAGTCTGTGGAAAAGCATCTACTCGAGAGCTGAGCTGGAAGCTGCAATTAAGTTAATTGAAATTGCAAACTGTCTCAACAGACTATACGTTCACCACCACATTAACAGCATTTCAACAAAAGGTCATCCTTGGCTTGAAATAGAGTACAGATAATGGTTGACATGAGTCTTTGATGGAGAATAGGTATATATTTACGTAGGAATGCAGTAATCCCATGTACAAGTCATTGTACTTATGTTAATTAATCCAGCCGATCAACAAACACCTACAGAGTGCTCACCGGGTAATAAGTATGCTGAGGAGCTCTGGGGACCCCGAGGTGAGTAGCCTCTTACCTCAAAGGAGCTCAGGATTCAATTTAACAGTACAATGCTTTTGGGGAAAAAAAATGTTTATAGTAGAGCATACTGAAAAGTAAGAAGAGAGACTAAAAGTATAAAAATATGCCTCATAAAATAAACAAACGTAGATATTTTAAAAATGGATTGGTGGGACAGACTTTGAAGAAAGGGAGAAACACAACATGTTAATATCAGAAAAAATGTTGATGGTTTATTTGAACAGTAAAGTGTCGACCTTTGTATGAGAGAGTGTGAAAACTCCCCCACCCTCTCTGAATCCCCTCTCTTGGGCATGGAGGCAGGAAGAAAGTCATGGGAGTCACTGAGGTTGGTGCTTCAGAACCAAGCATGGCAAGAGACGAGCAGGGCTGGCCACTCAGAGTGGGGCCATAGGGTCCGACCCCAGAGGAGCAGATTCTTCAAGTGCAGCACGTAATTTCCAAGGTCCCAGGTCTAGGCAAGAAGCAACAATACAGGATACGGTGACCAAGTCAAGGTGGGTAAGGATCTAGAACAAGTGCCAAGTGCTTTTTCTAGAAGATGTAGGATGAGCAAGAGCCAGTAAAGGAAAAACCTGGTTCAAACACACACCAGAAAAGTCTAAGAATTATGGAAAGATGCATTTGAAGAGATGATTAGCTAAACAATTCTTGAAGTCTCCTTTGCATCATTGATCAGTAACTATATCTAATGTATACAAGATACCCTGTGCAAGACAATGTCCTTAGTAGTAAGGGATGGGGGTACAGAAACAGAAAACTGGTCTGGTGCTTTTATTTATTTTTTTATTTTTTTAAGTTTTTATTTAAATTCTAGTTAGCATACAATGTAATATTAGTTTCAAATGTATGATATAGTGATTCAACACTTTTGTATAAAACCTGGTGCTCATCCTTAACCCTTGATCCCTATCACCTATTTCACCCATCTCCCCACCCACGTGCCCTCTGGTGACCATCAGATTGTTCTCTGTAGCTAAGGGTCTGTCTCTTGGTTTAGCTCTCTCTCTCTTTTTTTTTTCCTTTTGCTCATTTGCTTTGTTTCTTAAGTTCCACACACGAATGAAATCATATGGTATTTGTCTCTGACTGACTTATTTCACTTAGCATAATACTCTAGTTCTATCCACGTCATTGCAAATGGCAAGATTTCATTCTTTGTTATGGCTGAGTAATAGTCCGTTGTATAGATAGATAGATAGATAGATAGATAGATAGATAGATAGATACCACATCTTCTTTATCCATTCATCACTCAATGGACACTTGGGCTATTTCCATAATTCAAGTCTCCAAAATCTTGAAATCATTTTTCCAGCTTTATTAAGAATCCCTATTTCTTTTCCCATAGAATGAAAAAAGAACATGTGCCCCTATTAAGAAAAAAAAAATAAAGGACTTTTTGCAATTTTTCTAATAAGGTAATTTTTGCAGATCAGATGTCTGAAAGAGGTGAATAGTATTACCCAGGGAGCTTTGGCTGAAGTGGAGCCCTTTGTGGACTTCTTTTCTCCCAGTGATTAAAATGAAAAGTATGAGCTAAGCCAAATGTGCAGATCTGGAATTCACTAAATTACTTCCTCTGACTTCCTTATTTTTCAGTCAGTAATAATTTGATTATAAATTGAACTCAATGGAGCAACATACAAATACATATTCTGAATAGATTTTTAACTACCAAAATATGTTTTCACCTGAAAAGCAGAATGTGTGTGTCTAATTATGCATATGTATTTATTCTAACTTGCTTGATTAACAAAACAAAATGAAGAAGTCAAATAAACTTTCTTGGTTCTAGTGGGAAACACATTTCAAACTCCAGAGAGGGAGAAGGAAAGAACCCAATTGTGATTAATAATGCTCATTACTGAGCTGCTCTCTGACCAGCACACACCTCAGAAGGTCTTATTATTATTCTCCTTCTCTACGAAATGAGAGCAAAGTAAGAGAGTGAAATATGGAAAAAGCAAATCGTTTGGTACATGTCTAAAGTTGGCTAAAACTTTATTGTTTAGGTAACTTCGGTGCTCTCCTCTGGGCTTACAGTACATACCTAGGAGCAGACATACAGTAACTGAATTGTTTCAACTTATCCAAACAGCATTGAAATGGACCTAATTGTTGCACGAAAGGAAAACCCCATGTGTCTCCAGAGACTATTAGTGTCATTTAAAGGGCTAAATGTATCATAAAACCTGTCTTTAACAGAATAAAATTGTACAGACCAACACAATTTTGGCTAATGTTTTCCACATTTCTTGAAATAAAGAAAAAAAGGGAGGAAAGAGAGAGAGAAAGAAAGAAAGAAAGAAAGAAAGAAAGAAAGAAAGAAAGAAAGA
>NC_058416.1:3171578-3356407 GCF_002201575.2 Neomonachus schauinslandi
AGAAAGAAAGAAAGAAAGAAAGAAAGAAAGAAAGAAAGAAAGAAAGAAAGAAAAAAAAAGAAAAAGACCCGCTTGGTTGTAAAGCAGGTCTATCGGGTCACTAAATTATCAGGAATATTTTAATTGTGTAGACCATCAAATATCTTTTCAAAAATTAAAACGATTTTGTAGCAAGGTACTTGCAAGGTAGATTTGCATAAAGTATTCCAATTCTACAAGATAAATGTTATGTTTCTTTCTATTATATTTCTTTCATAATGTGGATTTGAACAAAAATGAAACCTAACTTACACAAGGAATGGATTCAAACTTCTTCCATTTGATGCCTTCACAATGGATGTGAACTTTGTAGCTGGTTTCACTGACACTTTATTTTCATTTTATTTTTTTGTTCTGGGGAAATACTTCCCCATGGTATTTTCTTATTGTTACATATGTTGTACCTGCTGAACGTGTGCTCCGCTCCCTTTTGAGTAAAGTAAATAATGGTAGAGCTTTTCCCAAACAGAAAAAGGTAGAGAGAAAGGTTTAAGCATTGCTTTTATTCCATCAAAGAGACAAAAGGATATTTCTTTCCTCTAAAGAAGTTCAGAGTATAATGGGGAAAAATCAAGAACAGAGACAAATAGTGAATCAAACCTCAATTGAAAGAACAAATCTTTCTATTTATCTGTCTCATCTTTTCACCGGGGTTGTATATCAACTATCAAGAAAGCTATTTCAAATAAGTTCTGCTAACATAATTGTTATTTTATAAGTTTAGTTGCTATGGTAATGCATGATGTAATCGTCTATTACCCTCACAATCCGTTCCTTTTTCATACCTTGCCAGCATATTATTTCCCCCTTTTCTCCCTTAGTCCTCCATGATGCAGGAAGAAAAACAAAACAAAATAAAACGATGTATATATTGTTTTATTATTCTGCAAACCCTCTGAATCAGGATGTAATTATCCATGTGTAGGAGCTTTCCCTGGAACTGCGAAGTTTTAGATTTCCATGCACTGCTGCCATTATCCCGCGACCCTCATCAAACGACGCGTGAATGGAAACAATTGTAATTTCTTCATTGTTCGCTGTTAAAATGAACGTGCAACGTGCACGTTTCCAGAAGATAGGGACCACATGGCAAATCGTTGACTGAGGGATGCTCGCGCTGAGGGAGACAGGTTGGTTGGGGGCACAGTTTTGCCATCCACCAGAAGAGGAGCCTGGCCAAAATGAAAACAAAGCTTTGGTAATCCATTGTTCTCAGCGAAGGGCTGCCCTCGAGCTGAAAATCTAGAAATGTCATGAAATCGTGTCATACCGGGAGTGTTAAGAGACAAGGAAAACAGTAGGGAATGTGTGTGTGGTAAGGAGGGTTGTGGTGATGCATTTCACAACGGGATTTTGCTGTGTCCCCAAGGTCACTTTGACCTTCTGGGAATGACCTCAGAGTGCTGCACAGCATGACCAGCACTGCGCACCCCAGGCATCCAGGGAGAAGGGCTCTGGACGTGTGCCCTCGGAGGACACCCACACTTGGCCATTGGTAGCCAGAGAGGGCCATCTGCAGCTGGTAGAATTGGCCTTGCCTCCTTCTGCAGGTGGTTCTTCACCTATATCCACCTTCCTAAACCCTGGAGGGGGTGGTCCTTAATCCCACACTGCTCTCTCCTGTCCCCGTCTGCGTCTTCATTCCGGTGCCCCGTGCTGGGCAGATGCTGGGGGTCTGTCACTGCCCATCTCCGCTATGCTCTTCCTTAAACCCATGGATCTCCTGCTTTTCTCCCCCACCCTTTAAAAATCCTAACTTATCTCCCTACCTTCATCCCAGAAGCCAGTAAGAGGTTTTGATCCTTTCCCAGGGCTGTATTTCTGTACTCTGAGCACCGTTTTGCTTGTGCTTCTTTGTATTTTTTTGTCATTCTGTTATTTTCTAGGGTGAGAGGATAACTTCTCTTTCGCTCCCTTGCCAGAGTCTAAGCCTCTTGAAGTCAGGGACTGTCTCTTACTCACAGTGGTACCTCCCAGTGTTTGGGACTGGTAGGCAGCTCTTCATTGATGAAAAAAGGACTCGAATTCAAATCCCAGTCCTACAGGGTGCATGCGCATTTAAAACAAGTTCTCCCCTACAACTGACAGATTGTACATGATGCTGTGTTCTTTTACCCATAGTGACATGGGAGAGTCTCGAACACCAACCCCTGAACCCGGCCATCATTGTTTGATTTTGTTTGCTATTATCTAGGGAACAGATGTTTTTCAAATTGTATAATTTAAATATATGCTGGCCCTGAATGAAACCACTCTCTGCCAGTTTAGGAAAAGCCCCAAATTCCACTATTCCCTACACTGTCGTATATTTTCCTTGATATATATCATAGAAAAGATTTCTGAAAGCTTCTGAAAAACACATAATAAATTCGGTGCTTCTCCTTTCTTATGGTTTTGTGTTATGTTTAGAAATATGATAGTTCTGCTTTATTTTTATATCCCCACAAGTGTGGTGTGTAAGTAGTATTTCCTGAATGCAAGGACAAGGAGAGGAAGTGATAAAAGGAGGAGGAAGGAAAGTAGCAAAAAGGAAGGAAGGGGGAGGGGGAGGGAGGGAAGGGAAGGAGGGAGGGAGGTGGGGGAGGGAGGAGTCAGGGAGGAGAAACCCCGCATCACTCCTTGTTTTCTTTACATAGTACCTCCTCTCGGTTTCAAGACCCAGTGGATATTCTCGTATTCTGAGTTTCTGTACAACTATTAGTGTTGTGACGAAGTTACACGGTAAGTTCCTAAAAAGAAAACTCAAAGGATTCATATTTTAAAATGAAACCATTATAATTATGGCCCCACACTACTGTGGGCAGCTATCATAACTTTCCTTTCCAACTCATTGATTTTCAGGCATTTTAGGGCTAGTTATGCACAGAAGTGCATTTGCAATTCACAGACGCCCAACCTGTGCTCCTTCAGTCATTCTCATTGTGATACGTGCTTCACAAATGGTATTTGGTGGCGCCCTTCTTTCTAATTGCTCTAAATTAAAAAGCAATTAGATGCTTGCTAATTTCAGATGAGATTCTCTGGGTCAGGCCTGAGATGGCCACAGAATCATTAGGAAATGTGCATTACAGATCTCCTCCCAATACCAACTGGACCTCCAGAGAGCAGAAGGTTGGGGGCTGGTCCTGCAGGCGGCAGCTGTCTTTCCGATTGGCAAGATGATGCAAAAGCTTGTTTGTGTTGGACGGCTCGGATGATGCCATCATTCTTCTCACTGTCATTCTGAAATGAATCAAGGCATCGCCGGGACTCCAAAGCTATCACTTTGCATCCCCAGTGCACGGTGGCTGGCAGGCAGCAAAGCTCCATGTTTAATACTTGGCCTCACTACACTTTCTTTGTAAAACACTTCACAGTGCACAAGGGGCTTTTCTCAGTTTACAAAAGGGTTTTGTTTTTCCTTCTGAGTTTGAGCTTGATAAAAACCACATTTTGAGGTGTTTGTTTCTCTACCCATTTCCCAGATGAGGAAAGGAAAGAGCTGTGGAGACTTGGCCAAAGTCTTTTGGCCAATCCCAGGGCTAGGACCATAAGTGAAGGTCCTCAGACTCCAAGACTGCTTTTTTTTTTTTTTTTTTAATATACCTTATAATTCAATACAAATGGAGTTATCTGTCTTTACAGATTAAGTGATGCATATGCAAGAGACCCACCTCCTCAATAACATCTGTGGTTCTACAGTAATTTTGTCCCTAATTCTAGAACGATGACCTGAAGAAAATGGTGTTTGTTGGTATTTTAGTTGATTCAGACAATGACTGGCTGTTCCTTCTGCCTTACCTCCCTGAGACCTTAAAGAACATATGAATAATTTCAGCTGTGGTTGGATTTTGTGAGCACGTGGGTGGCACTCATCTCAATCACAGGCAAGCTCCTTGAAGGATGGGACTTGCTGGAATTGCTCATCTCTCCGGATCTGGACTGAGAAGTGTTACTTTTATTTCCTTTCTACCAGTTTATATGCAGGAGTGTCATTTAGTGAGTTGATGTCACGAGCAGCTCTTTCATTCAAATGGCATATGGAGGAATTACCCACAACAAACCAGCGCGCTGGGGTAGATGAGTCACCCAAAACAATTTCCTTCTTCCAAGAAAATTTTGCAAGCTTGTCAAGGCAAATTTTCCCTCTCTTTGCAGAATGTGCAATGAAACAACATGCGTTGGTTTGCTTTTAGCTAGATCTCTATGAATTGGCACGTTAATATCATACCAATTAAGGGCGCCTGGGTGGCTCAGTTGGTTAGACGTCTGCCTTCGGCTCAGGTCATGATCCTAGAGTCCTGGGATCGAGCCCCACATCAGGCTCCCCGCTCAGTGGGAAGCCTGCTTCTCCCTCTCCCACTCCCCCTGCTTGTGTTCCCTCTCTCGCTGTGTCTCTCTCTGTCAAATAAATAAAATCTTAAAAAAAAAAAATCATACCAATTAAAGAATGAGACAGGAAAAAAGTTAAAATATTCATCTTGCAAAAATTAAAAGTTAATGGTCAAAAAGACTGTGCTGATATTTGGGAGTGCATTGGAATCTTAAGATTAAATGTTAAAAATTTTTAATAATTTTCTTTCCACCTCCATCAATATTTATTTTGACTTTGAAAAAATTAAAACACATTTTCTTAGTTGTAAAATTGCACTTTGAGGAAAAACTGGAAATATACAAAAATATAAATATATCAATAAAAAGCTTCTATGAGCTTGCTAAAATATTCCTATATTTCTTTGAGTCTTTTCTTCGTTTCATTTTTTAACATGAGCTTTTCTTATCCCGATTAACATACCATAAGTATATTCCATTGTATCAGTGGCCAAAGATTATGTAACTAATGCTTATTTATGGACATTTAGGTTATTTTTGCATTTTTGTCATGATCAATATAACCACAAAAATATGCATCATTTGTATATTATGTATTTATATAAAACAGAAGTATTTTATGTTTATAACATGTGTGTATATAAATATATAAAATATAAGTATTTATATAAATATATGAATATACATTTATAAAAATAATGTATTTATAAAATAATTTTCCCACCTGTTATTGCTTGAGAAGGCACAATTAAATTTTATTTATGACATTTATGGAATATAAAAGTTTTATATTCTTTTTTGTAATCCAATTTAGTAATATTTTGTAATTTCTTTCATAAATTTTATGCATGGAAATTTATTTTCTAATCAGAGGTCATGTAGTTATTTTTGTATGTATTTTCTTCTCTATTTTGGGTTTTTTTTTCTCACCTAATAATTTGATCTACTCAGAATTTATTCTGGTGTCTACGAGGGGGAGCTATTTCTGTACTTTTCCCTCAACTTGCTAATCATTTGCCAAATAATACCTCTTTTGTCCTTGTTTTGCATTGAGGTTTTTGTCAAGTACAAAGTTCTCATATATACCGGGTTCTATTTTGCGGCTATCTCTTATTTTCATTGTTGTGGCTCATTTTGTTTTTCAATTTCATTCTGATCAATAACTTTTAAGGACTGAGACCATTTGCTAGAATTAAAGACTATAAAAAAAAGCTTAGAGCTGGGGAAACAAAACCAAAATCAATGCACATGAATAGATGCCACCGGGTGAGAGAGTTGCCACCTTGGTGGGTGCTGGTGGACAAAGACCACAGCTGACCACACAGAGCAGTCTGGCAGAGCCCAAAGGATCAGCAGGAGAGGATCGCGCAGGTGGATAACGGGAGAGCCCTTTGGCCGGAGTTCATGGAGGCAAGATGGAGAAACTGGGGATTCCCGCAGAGTTCAGTGCTGAGGTTCGGGAAAACTGGAGGTAGCATCAGCGGGGCTTGGCCGCCATGCCAGGGAATGCACACTGAGCTGTCTCCACAGACAATGGCAGATGTTTCCTCACACAGCGTCATCTTAAGTTTCAGATACTTCGAGAACAGACTGGCACGTAAGAGGAAACGTGCATTTATGTAAAGTCATGGTTTTCATTGCTTTCCCTTCTTGGCCTCTACAGAGCATCCTCTACCCTATCGTCTGTGAGTGAGGGGTTTCCACTGAAGTGATGTCTCAGTGGGAGCTAAGTCACACCGCTTCTTGTTTATTTTTCTGATACTTTCTACTTTGTAGGAATGTTCTCACTCCCCAAAATGTCTCTGGGAGTATCTTACCCAATGAGGGAAGATTTGAAAAATTCTAAGCTTCAGTATTTTTTTTTTTCCATCTGCATTTCTAGCTCTCAAGGTCACACTGCTGGACATTCTTTGACTTTTGGAGGACAGCTCTAGCTTCCAAACTGACAAGCTGTGCCAAGTTGGTGGGAGCATCACTGACTTCATCAAAATTATTTTAAAAGCTGCTAAGTAGACCTACTGTCTGCTAGGATTGAATTGTCCCACTGGTCTCCATACCACGGGACCAACAGCTGTGGACACATCACCAGTGGTGGCTTCTGGTCCCCGCCTGCTGGGGTCCTGGTCACATCCCACTTCCTGCCACCTGTGCTTGGCCTAGGCTGCTTATGCGCAGATGATTCGAGCCCAGGGTGGGGTCCACTGTGTCCAGCAATGTTCCTCACAGGTACTATGGTCATCCAGGTCCTGGAATGGAGACAACTCAGAGCCAGGCCCCTGCTTGCCCCTGACTGTCATGGAATGGGAGCAAGAAGCAAGCCTCACTCTCAGGCCTCAAGATAACAGCGTCCTCCGATGGGTAAGTGGTCATTTTTCTCTATAGCTTTTAAAGATTATTATTCAATATTTATGAGAGCCCTGTATATATTTAAAATTATTTAAATTTCATTTTACTTAAATTGTTTATATTAATTCAAATGAAATAAGCCTTAATTTTTTTTGGACCAGGGTAAATAACTAAGGTACGAGGTTGTCGAAAGCCTAAACTTTGCAATGAATCTAAAAATTCCTTAAAACCACGGTGCTGAGGCTCAGGCCATCACAGGGAAACAAACAGCCATTTTCAGAGAGAGAGGGGGTGATCTAAACCACAGCACCAACTATTTCATGGTGTTTTGAAGCACTTTCTAAGTGAATTTACTAAATTCAATTTACATGCTGAATTGCACCATCTCTTGAAATATGTTCTATACTTTTGCAATTGATCTTGCATCCCTAACTACTGGTGTTTGTATTTCTGAGGAGTAAATCTCAAAACTATATAGCAACACAACTGATTTTTATAACGACTTGGTTTTCCTTGCAGCTTTGGATTACTTGATTACCAACGGTATTATGTATGTTTCTTATTTGGTTTTTTTCTTAGCCAATCTCTCCCTGAACACATTTTGGTTATATGCCGTGATTTTGAGCCCTGTAGGTCAAAACGCATTCACAGACCCACCGCATTTTACAACCAAATCATTTGCTTAACTAATCTGATTCACCAAAAGGAATATGCCGTCTTATGAGAAATAGAAATTAAGAAGTTTATTCCATGATTTCTTTCCCTGTTGGCTTTGAGAAAAAATTACTTTATTTAATGTCTGAAGTGCTGTTGGCCCTTGATGCTTGAGCACTTTGCTTCTGCCTCAATAATACAAAATATCACTGTAGATTTTTTCCTCCCTATTTATTATTTTATTTGTTTTAGCATTTTATCTATCATTTTGCTGGCGTATCCACAATTTCCTTTCTTTTCTCCTAGCATTTCATGTTTCATCTGTATAATGCCTTTTCAGTCCTTAACCCACCCCTGTGCTCATCCACGTAAATCACGTTTTATTTCTGTCCCGGAAGGCCTTATGGTAATTAAATAATGGTGTTTCTTCTAATATTTCTAGGAACACTTTATTATTTTATACTAGACATATTGGATGCTGTGAATTGAAATGGACTTCAGGTAATCGCTTACTTTCAATATTGGTCTGTCATTAGGTTATGTCTAAAGGACAAAATCAAGCATATTCTGTTTTCTGATGTAGTAAATGTAATTGAAGTTAAGACTATTTGCTCTCCTATGAAGGCAATGATACAAGCCATAAAAGGATATCTGAATTTTTTTCCTGTGAGCAAAAAGGAGCAGGTTCCAATCGTGTAAGAAGTGGAACTGAGAGTTTTGTTTGAAAAGGATAAAGCCATAGATTGAGATCCACACTTGAGACAATATTGATCTTTGGATCTAATGACTGTGGTTTTATTTTAAACAAAAGTGAAAAAGAGGTGTAGTGTGTGGGCGGCCGCATGGGGTGAGCCAGCCTACAGAGAAGGGGCCATGCGGACACGGAGCAGTTGGTCCTTCCCAAATCCTGGTTTCCTCACTGGTGAAAAGGCTGGAAGTCCTTCATCAGGGCCACTGTTGAGGGGATTAAGTCAGAGGATGTCTGTAAGCACCACTGACTTCTCAAAAACATTTCCTTTCTTCTGTATCTCATAGTGCCCGTTAAAGACGGGTGAGAACTGCACTCTTGTTTTCTTATTGTTTTAAATTGTTTGTGATAGTTGCAATTTACTTCCATGTTCAATGCCTGAATTTCAATATTCCTAACTGTAAAGCTGCCTACTTAATTGGAATGCAAATGCATGCACGCATGCACACACTACACATACAGACAAGCACATTCCGTTTTGATAACTCTTAGGGTTAGCATTCAACATGATGAGAACAGTTTGAGGTATGCTCTTAAGTTTGCCTGGACCACATTAGCTTATGTTCTTGAAGGCTTGTCAACACTGAATGGGGACTTTGAGATAGAAGCTCTGCATACATAGGGAAATGATGTGGCAAAAGTCCACACAAAGAAAATTCCTGTTATTTTACAAAATACTAAGAAAGATGAAAACTAGCTGTATCCTGAAGTCATTGATGTAAGGTCCAACTAATGTATTCTTTCAGGAGATCGTCCAAGAAAATCTGTAAGCTTCCTTTTTTAAGGTAAGACTGTATAAACTAATTATTTCTTTTCACCCTGGTTACTAAGAGGCTCTCAGATGAATACAATTTATGATTAAATGATATTTTTTGAAAAGTAATTTGTAAAATATAAATTGACATATGTTATTACAAGTATACTTCCCTGAAATAATAAACAGAGCTTTTCTCTTCTTAAATGTCTCTTTTTTTCCAATGTTTGGTATATTTTAAATTTTGAATATAATCTTATATGTATTTAATAACATGAATATTATTTTTATATGTATATTATTTTATTTATGTTTAAATTTTTATTTTGTTTATTTTACTTATTTATTTTATATGTATGTTATTTATGTTTAACATACTTTTATGTTTTATATGTTTATATTTACTTCACCAATATTTGTGAAGTATAGTGTGATTTATAAATCAATAATACAGAAAACAACTTCAGAATATTCAAGTCAATAAAAGCAACGGTTATCATATTGGAAGTCTCTTGATTCTCATTAGCTTTTTCCAGCTTTATGGAGATGTGATTGACATATGACACTGTGTAGGTTTAAGGTGTACAATGTGATGATTTGTGACACATGCATATATTGTAACATGTTTACCAAAATAAACTTAATCAACACATCTTTCACATCACATAATTACCTTTTAGTTCTTGTTGTTGCCATGGTGAGAATGCTTAAGATCTACTCTCAGAGCAACTTTCAAGTAGACAACACAGTATTTTAACTACGGTCCATGCTGTGGGTTAGATCCTTGGAATATACCCATCTTATACCTGGAAGTCTGAACCCTTTGCCAGCATCTCCCTATTTCCCTGAGCTCCTGGCAATCACCATTCTACTCTCCGTTTCTAAGAGTTCAGCTTTTTTTTTTTTTTTTAATTCCACAGATAAGTGAGAACAAACAGTATTTGTTTTTAGAGAAATACTCTCAATATTCTTGTCTGACTTTTTTCGCATAGAATAATGCCTTCAAGTTCCATCCATGTTGTTGCAAATGGTAGGACTTCTTCTTTTCTCATAGCTGAATATATATTAGTTTTATGTATATATATATATATTCATATATATATTCATATTTTCTTTATCCATTCATCCATCAGTGGACACTTAGGTTGCTTTCATATGCTAGCTATCATAAATAATGCTTCAGTGAATATGAGAATACAGATCTCTCTCCCAGATACTGATTTCTTTTCCTTTGGATAAATACCCAGAGGTGGAGGTCCTGGATCACAAGCTAGCTCTATTTTTAATTTAATGAAAAATTTCCATACTGTTTTTCACAGTGTCTGCTCCAATTTCTATCCCCGGCAAAAGTGCACAAGGGTTTGCTTTTTCCCACTTCTTCACAACACTAGTGATCTGGTCTTTTGGATAATAGCTGTTTTAACATGTATAAGGTGATATCTCATTGTGGGTCTTTTGTTGTTGTTTTGTTTTTGCATTTCCTCAATTAGTGATGCTGAGCATCTCTTCATGTACCTTGGGCATTTGTAGGTCTTTGGAAAAGTGTCTTATCAGGTGCTTTGCTCATTTTAAAATTAGATTATTTATTTATTTACTTAGTTGCTATTGAGTTGTATGAGTTCCTTGTGTATTTTAGATCTTAACCCCTTATAAGGTACATGATTTGCAAATATTTTCTTCCGTTCCATAGGCTGTCTTTTCATTCTGTTGATGGTTTCCTTTGCTGTGCAGAAGCTTTTACCTTGATGTGGTCCCATGCTCTGATTTCTCCTTGTGTTGCTTGTGCTTTTGGTGTCATAGCCAAAAAATCATTGTCAAGGCCAAGGTCAAGGTGTCCTTTCCTTATGTTTTCTTCTAGAATTTTTATAGTTCCAGGTTTCATATTTAAGGGAGTTTTTAAATAAAACATTATTATTCTTATTCTTTTTTCTTTTTTTGCCTAGAATTTGACCAATCCAATTAAAATTACATGGATAGAATTAACTGTCCCCAAGGCTTTCTGGACTTGAATAAACCCCTAAAATATATTCCTTTTGTTCTTTTCTACGTGTTTATATTAGGTAGTCCTCCCTTAAATAAGAAAGCAAATACTTTATATTTCATAATAGCATCAAAATATTCAGTTATATACTTTATGATTTAAATGATATTGAAATAAAGGATTGATTGTGGAATATTCGCTATGTTCTTACATAAAAATTATGACACCTGCAAGCTCTAATTTCAAGTGAAACATTAATAATAACACTACTTAGCATTTGCATAGCACCTTATACTTTCAAAGAACTCAATGATTATTAATTGGTTAATCTTCTCATGAGCCCTGTGAGGAGGGCAGCATTACCCTTTCTTTTTACAGACCCAGGGGTTAAGTGGCCTGCCCAAGGACCCAGACATTCCAGTTACACTTGAACTTGGAGCTTGATTTCTAATGTTTCCTGCCGACCACAGAACTCAGCTGTTCAATATTAATAGATTAAAATAGAGTAGACAAGAATACATCGAAATAGGTTTTTAGCTGCTCAGTGACAAAACAGTAAATAGTTAAAGTTGACTTTTTGCTTTTATCTGTCTTAGAGCTTTTCTAAGGAAATCATGGCTCATTTTGTAAAATTATAGTAATTTTAAAACAATTAGAAAATTAAACCGGGTTCTTGGTAGAAAGGTCAATGTGAGGAAGAGAATGACCCGCTTCCTCTTTAATAATTGAGTTAACTGAAAATTGGACTAGTTTGCCAGGAGCATTTCTAGTCCATGGGGCCTCTGATAGTCTCCTCCCATCAAGAAGCAAGGTTACGCAGAAAAGAGGAGAGGGGGATGTTATTCATGAGTGCACTGGTCCTCCTCACCCTGCAGCCCTGGTTTGGGTATGACAGCTGACCTCTGCACAGTGACCTCAGTGCCGTGAGTTTGCTGGAGGCTCTACCTTCTCTGACTCGCAAAGCCATCTAGACCTCTGCGTTCTCAGCGAATGCCTTCCTTGGGTCAGTAAAACCCAAGACTCCAGTTTCAATGTTTCCCCTTTTAGAAAAGTACATTGATCTAAGGCATTTCTCAGTTACATGACTTCTTGCAACTTTGTTATTGTTGTTTTGTTTTATTTTTGAGGGGAACTCCATGGATTCCTTTCTTCAACTAAATGCCTTTCTGCTTATTAGGTGGGAATCATCAGTTTTTGAAAGCGAAAGTTCTGGTTTTTCTCTATTTCTCCCACAAAGCCAGGTCCTCAGTTTTCATACATGGGAGTTTGGCTACACATAGGGTGAGACAAGATTCACCTTGGCCTCATGTGAGTGTTTGGTAAGTATTCTTGCTACATTTTCTACTACTGATGCTCCTCAAGGAGTGATTCCTTTTAAAGACATAGAATAGAAACCCTAAGAACTCCAATGCGAGAGCCCATGAAAAAAGGAAGGCTTTTTGTGTATGAATCTCTCTGCAGGTCAAGGGAGGGTCAAGGGTGGAAGAGCCAGGCATGTACAGAAATTAGAAATCTCATTGATAAACAAAACACTGTAATTTCCAATACTTGGCATGTCATCCTTTCTAGCAAAAATTTTTTGAGGACTTACTCAATATATAAATCAATTATAAATCATGCACTATCATAAAACATTTACCAAAAAATTTCAAATATAAGATATATATATATTTTTAAGATCTTATTTATGTATTGGAGAGAGAGAGTGAGAGCGTGAGCACAAGCAAGGAGAGGGGCAGAGGGAGAGGGTGAAGCAGGCTCGTTGCTGAGCAGGGAGCCCGACATGGGGCTCAATTCCAGGACCCTGAGATCATGACCTGAGATCATGACCTGAAGGCAGACGCTTAACCAACTGAGCCATCCAGGCACCCCTATAAGACACATTTTAAAAGACTATTTTAAGTAATTAAATATATGCCAATAGTATAAATTTATTATTTAATGGATTATGGTAAAAGCAATATATGCTTTATTACTTTTGAAAATTTTGGTTTTATAAAACAGCAATTCAAATGTCTATTTTTAAGTTCAGTTTATTTTCACTACTTGGTTTCAATGGCTATCATGATTACAAAATAAAAAATCCTTCACAAAGATTCATCATTCCGAGTGAGAAAAATAGATCATGAGCTTTACTTAAGTTATAAGAATTGTTTTTCAAACCTATGATATTTGGTTTTCAAACTTCTATGCAAAGATTTTGTTGAATTCTGGCTATTAAACTTCCATATTCCTTTATCAATCAATTATACCACCAAACTAATAGAAAATGTGTCTTTTATCTTCATACTTGGCCAGTTTGAGGGGAAAAAACTTTTAAGCAGCTCAGAGGATTTTAAATTTCTAGTTTGCAGCTGTGAGGATTGTTTTTAAATGGATAATGCATTTACATTATTTTTACCACAAATTACAGATTAAAGAAACATAATCATCTGCTTCTTTCCAAATATTTACAAGTATCTGTTTCTTTCAAAAAGCACTGCTTTCTATCATTTTGTTAATAAAAAACTCTGTCAGTTAGTACGCATTTAGGTGCAAATGACAGGAAACTAGACTCACCATGGCCAGCCATAAAGGTATTAAATAAACTATACAAAGGAGGCTCTCCCAGGAGGGAACAGTAGCTCCGTGGCGTGATGCAGCGCCTACGGTCATCCTCTTTTTCCTTCCTGCCATCCTTAGCATGCTTGCTTTTCTCCTCATGCTGGTACCTCATGCTTGCAAAGTGATTGATGTTGCTCCTATCCTCCTGTACTCATTCACATGAGTATCCTGAACAGATAAGAATAAGGTAAGGGCTGTGGAGGGGTGTTATTTCTCTTCTTTATTATCTGCTCTTATTGTGGAAATTAAATCATATCCTTTGAATATAGCTGAGAGAGGCTCATAGTAAAGTAGGAGAAATGTCACCTCTGCTATTTCTTCTTTTCATTTTATTATGTTATGTTAGTCACCCTACATTACATCATTAGTTTTCGATGTAGAGTTCCATGGTTCATGGTTTGCATATAACACCCAGTGCTCCACGCAGAACGTGCCCTCTTTAATACCCACCACCGGGCTAACCCATCCCCCTCCCCCCTCCCCTCTAGAACCCTCAGTTTGTTTCCCGGAGTCCTTAGTCTCTCATGGTTCGTCTCCCCCTATTTCTTTATGCTTAATTTGCCTGCGTATTTGTATCATCTCAAAGCAGTTCTTTTTCTTGAAACTTTCAATCCACTTGTGAAGGTTAGCTGGCAAATACTAGATAATGTCAGGTGGATTACACTGACGAACTTCGAAGCCTCTGCATGCAGAAGTCCAGTCTGCCCTCAGGACAGCCATGTGTTCCGCGTGTCATGGGCCCAACAGAGTGTCATGCGGAGTGGTCAGTGTCACTATGCAGTGAATGCTAGGGACATTTATCTTCTTTCTTAGCGATGGAAATAGGGATCTACTCTATTGCTTTCCCAAGGCTTGTTTTTTGCAACCCCTGGAAATAGGTATTCTGTTTTGGGATCCCCAAGGCTGGACAGCTGATGTCACAGTGCACAAAGAAAAACTTTGGAATGTCTTCTTTCTATTGACCACAAGTGGGCTGACCGTGGAGTTCCACAGAACCCTGTCACAACACACAGCCTTAATACCTACTAATTGTCAGTGTCATCACCTAAACGTGTCCCTCAGACAACAAAACAGAAATGGACTCATTTCTGCCCTCCAGAGCTTTATGGGAGAGAGCTGTTAGAGCACTAAGTCTTGCACAATGTAAGACAACGTGTAACCTGCAGACATTTGTAAAGGGAAGACGTGCAAAATGGACCTCTGATATTCTGGCTACAGTAACAAACACAGTTAAGAGAAAAGATCCGAGGATTTTAACCTCACTTTTCCTTTACCTCAAAGTCACTTGTATTTTAACGCTAGCTGACCCTTTTCCTTCCTGGGTCTTGGGCTGTGACTGAAGTAAAGCTTCAGGAGTAAGGACACCAAACTGGGTGGGGAGGCTAAGGTGAGGAGGTCATGGCGTGTTTTTCAACCTCAAAGGACTGCAGTTGTGACCTTTTGGGTATCCAGAAATAATATCTTAGGCCTCAAGGTGAAAGTCAGATTAATATTTCCCAAAGGTAAATGATAGTTGGTTTTTTTCTATTAGTCCTTGAGGATCCCTTATTCCTTCTCTCTGTGAGAATCCGGCATCCCCCCCAACCCCCGCCATCCCACCTTTTTTAAAACATTAGACTTAACACAACTTAAATCTTAGAAAATATGTCAATGCATTTCAGCACCTGAGCACACAATTAATCTTCATCTATCTCTGGTAATATAAACACACCTGTGGGACGTTTTTCATTGAATACATGAAAAGAAAACTCATAATAAATCTCAGACTGATCGCTTTATCACGACTGACAGGGCTGCTGGAGGCCCCCTCTTGAGGAGTGTGATTTGGGAGTATATAAAAGCAGGAGATTGATTTTTACAGAGCCCTCCCTCTTCTTTAGTATTTATCCCAAGCTGCATGACTTTCCTCCTCTTTAACAAAACAAAAAACCCCCACAAAATACGGTTCTTACAGTTAATTTATGGGACTGAAAGTACACATGCGCAGACTCACCCACATGCATTATTGCTCGTTAGTGCCCGGAGGACGCAAATGACCGCTGAGAATGTGCGTGGGACTGACTTGTGCACGGTTCACACAGTGGCGTCCCTTTAGAATGCGTTTCTTCAGGGAGACAAGAGAGAACAATCTGATCCCTTACTTAGCAGCAGTGCCCCTGGGGAGTCCGCTAAGTAATGGCCTTGACGTCATTATCAGGGTTCACGTGTGCTCATCATTAGCAGAGTGTGAATCCGATCTCCCCTCTTCTGCTGTAGTATTTTTCAGGCTGTTCCAGAATGTTCTGGAGCCATGCCTCAGCAGTCTAGTGTGTGGGTGGGAGGTGGCGTGTGGGGAGGCTCCGTCCCAGGAGCTCAAGCAACCCCCATCTCTGATGAGAACAACTTTGCTTTGATCTGTTTTACATATTTGGGCTCTGCGTATGATTTTTAACAGTGTGCTATTCAAATTGATTTGGAGACTACTGATCTATGGCAGATAAAGAGTAAATAAAACTTCCCAAATCACTCCTCTTCCGCAGAGATCACACTTTATTTTCTGAATTGATTAACTCTGCTCTGCTGAATTCAATGACAACGTCCTTATGGCTTTGTAACCATAAAGGTACAAATATTACAGTACGCAGCTCTCTCTCCCTATTTTGAGTTTGGTGAAATTTCCCCAATACTAGAAGGAAAAAAAAATGTTTCACTTGGGAGGACTGGGGAAGAATGAAGCTTGAATTACAAAGATCAACTTAGAAATTTCTTAGTTTGTCATGGAACACTTCATCTAAAACTAATGATGTAATGTATGGGGATTAACATAAGAATAAAAAAAAAATTAAAAAAAAAAAAAAAAGAAATTTCTTAGTTTGATACAATTTTAGATTTAGGCTTACAGAGAAGCTGCAAAAAAAAAAAAAAAAAGTGCCCAGCTCCCTACACCTCTTGATTATTCCCCTAATGTTAACAGCTCATAAACCCTAGAACAATAATCAAAATGGGGAGAATTGACATTAATGCAGTGTTCTGAACCCATCTGTATGCTCTTTTTAAATTTTGCCAGTTTTCTCACTCATGTCCCCTTTCTGGTCCAAGTTCCAACCCAGTATCCTGCATTTCACTTAGTTGCCATGGGTCCTCTGTCTGCTCGAAAGCTTGACGTTTCCTCAGTCTGTTTTCCATGAAGATACTCTGTGGTTCTGTGTTGACTGGTCAATACTGACTTTCACCAACTTGTCTGAAAATGAGCTTTAATATCTGTTAGATACTGTCCAATAGCAAGCTCAAAAGTAGCCCAGCAATACATGATGGACGTTTATTATCTACATGTATGGACTCGTTGTCAAAGTCACAGGTTTTAACAGCTTACAACCTGTGTAAATTGGTAAAATTTTTGGCCAGACTCTAATGTTCATGTGCTGAACATAAATCTACGTAAAGATGTAGCTATAATGCCATGAGTTTACTGGGTCTGGTTGTGTTCCATGGATTTACCAAGAAAGTAGTGGATCAATCGTTTTTATTTTGTTTCAGTATGTGTGCTTTTAGTTTCAAAAAATACAAGGAATCAGGAGAGGGGAGGTTCTCTATCTATATTTAAATAATTTTTAATTGTATTGTTTTAGGGTCAAATGATACGTTTGTACAACATTTAAGTGGAAAATCCTCTTCAGCAGAGCACGTGCTCATTTTTGAAAAATTTTTAAGTGTCAGGTGCACATAACAAGGGTTTGTATTTTCTGAATGTTGGGAGTAGGGATCTCTATATTTTTCTTAGATCGACTGTGTTAAAAAATGATATTCAAGGGGCGCCTGGCTGGCTCAGCTGGTTAAGCATCTGCCTCTTGATTTAACTCAGGTCATGATCTTGGGGTTGTGAGATCAAGCCCCGTGTTGGGCTCTGCCCTGGGCATGGAGCCTGCTTGGAATTCTCTCTCTCCTCTCCCTCCGCCCCTCCTTTCCACTTGCACACTCTCACTCTCTCTTTCTCCCTAAAAAAAAAAAAATTTTTTTAATTCTTTATTTAAAAAAAGATATTAAAAATGCACCAAATTTCCACCAATATTTGATATATCAGCCTCTAAAAAGAGTGTGCTACCATCTCTCACAATGTTTGTGCGTTTTTCACTTTAATTTCTCCTACAGCGCTCCCGAGTTTTTCTTTGTAGACTTACAGTTCTTTTGTTAAGAGAACACAACTTCAGGACTCTTCATCTTTCTGGTGTGTTGCTTCTCTTATTATTGTGAGGGTTAATTTTATGCTTCAACCAGGCCATGGTGTCCAGATATTTGGTCAACATTATTCTGGGTGTTTCCATGAAGGTGCATTCTTGGATGAGATTAATTTTTAAGTCAGTGGACTTTGAGTAAAGCAGATTACCCTCCATAACATGGATAGGTGGACCTCATCCAATCAGTTGAAGGCCTTGATAGAACAAAGACTGACCTCTCTTAAACAGGAGGAAATTCTGACAGCAGATTGCCTTTGGACTCTGTGATTAATAATTTTGTGTTACAACTTGAAAGGACCATGAGGTAGCCAGAAATTTGGTCAAATGCTGTGCTGGTGGTTTCTTTAAAGGTGTTTTGGATGAAGGCAACACTTAAGTATACTACGTAAAGGAGATTTCCCTCCATAATACAGGTAGGCCGTACTCAGTGAGCTGAAGACCTGAATAGAACAAAAGCCTGACTCTCCCTCAGTAAGAGAGTTCTGGCTGATTGCTTTAAACTGCGACATCAGCCTTCCTGGATCCACAGCAAGCTGCCAGCCTTTGAACTTGAATTGGTACATAAGCTCAGAAGATTTTAGACTTGCTAGCTTCCATAATCTTGTGGGTCAATTTCTTAAATAAATCTCTTTCTTTCTATATATGACATCCTGTTTCTCTGGATAACACTGACTAATACAATTATTATGTAGTACCCTCTTTGTCCCTAATAATAATTTTTGTCTTAAAGTCAGTTTTGTCTAATATTGATGGTGCCACAACAGTTTGAATTTGGCCCTTTTTCTTTCTTTTACAGTCAATCTTTTTGTGTCATATGAAATGGTTTTTCTTATAGCTGATTATTCTTATAGATGGATTTTGTTTATTACCCAATCTGAAAATCTGAGTCTTTTAATGTATAAATATAACCAACCTATGTTTATTGTTCAATTGATGCATATTTGAACAGAATTCTATCATCATATTGTATGTTTTCCATTTAGCAGACTCTTTCTTGGCTTCTTTTCCCATGTCCTGTTGGATCCATCACGTCTTCTTTCTATTTCTTTCTTCCCAAACTTGTTTGGAGTTTGCAGTAACAATAGCTAAGTTTTGATAAGAGCTTATTGTGTTCTAAGAACATCATAGTATGTGAACTTTCACCACAACACTATGAGCTATCTCTGATTATTATTTTTATTTAGAGATGAGAAAACTGATACAGAAGGATTAAGTGACTCAGCTAATGTTACATTAAAGACTTGTCATGAGGTCACATTCTCAATAAACCTCATTATACCATTTCTCAAATTGTATATTGCATTTCTAGTTCTTTAGTGTTGGCACCATATTTTTACAAGTGTTCTTGACTTAATGAAGTCCAAACAACCAATATCAATGTGTTCTTCTTAAACAATCCAAGGATCCTAAAAAGTTTTTTCACTGATCCCCCTTCCTGTTTCTATTGTTGTCTACTAATTTTCAAATACCATATGTAGCCACCACTTTCCAAATTCATTATTATTAGTCATAATAAATGCTTACTTAGACATCCTAATTCCTTCCTCTCACTACCACTTGCACCTGCTCTTTCTTCTGTTCGGTTGCCTTTTTCCTAAGATGTGCTTCTAGTGTTGGAAGTTCTAGCAAGTGTCTATAAATGGCAGTGTCTATTGGTGGTTGTTTGTCTGCAAATAAACTTATTCTGCTCAGATTCATGAGATTATTTGGAAGGATATAGGTTTTTACATTTTTGTTTTCCTTCAGTACTTCAAATGTATCATTCAATTCTGGCAGCTATTGTGTTTTTCTTTTAGCAATTGTATTTGTTCTGTTGGTAATCTTTTCAGAAGGTCTATTTGATGGCTGTCAGAGTTACCTACTCTTTTTTTAAATAAATTTTGTTCTGGAATAGATTGAGATTGATGGAAAAGTTACAAAGATAGTGCAGAGTCCTTTTTCTCTGTTGGTACATCTTCCATTAGCATAGTACCTCTGTCACAGCTAGAAACAAATGTTGGTGCATTGCTAGACAGACCAACTAAACTCCACAATTTATTTGGATTCCAGCAGTTTTTTCCTAATGTCTCTTTTCTGTTTCAGCATCCCATTCAGGGGATGCATCCTGTGTCCTTAGGCTCTTCTTGGCTATGAAGGTTTTCAGACTTTCCTTGTTTTTGATAACCTTGACCATTTTGAGGAAGACTGGGCAGGTATTTTGTAGGATGTCCCTCAGCTGAGATTTATCAGGTGTTTTTCTCGTGATTACACCAGAGTTATGGGTTTTGGGGAGGGAGAGTGCAACTTCCTTTCTATTATGTCAAGGCTACATCTTATTGACATCACTTGCCATTGATAATGTTAACCTTGATCACTTAGCCACAGTGGTGCTGGCTAGATCTTCTCCGCTGTAAGCTGACTCTTGGGAAGGAAGTCAGTAGGTGCAGACCACACTCAAAGTTGAACTGGGGGAGAGGGAATTAGATTCTATTTTTCATTATGGGTTTCTATTTTTTTAAAAACTCTGTAACCATCTTAAACTTCAAATGTTATTTCATATTTGTTCATAAGCCTGTATTATTTCTGACTCTTGAAGGATCCTGATTCTTCTCCTGATTCAATCTGCTGACTTTCCCTCATCCTGCTTCATCTGTCATGTGGTTTGAAATTTTTTTATTGTGAGTTGCTCTTCTCATGGGGTCGTCTGTTCTGTGATGGTCCTGTTTACCTCTAGGTTGTGTTGTGTTTTGCTTTTCTGCTCTGCTGGGCCCCGACAGGTTTCAGTGGTTGTAGCCCAACATTTATGGTCATGTCTTGGTTCAGAGTTCCCTCCGTGCATGCACAAAGCTGAACACCACTCTGAGAGTTTTGATTTCTCCTAGATGACTTTCTTCTCCCACTCAGGGTCCCACCAGGTGGCAAGCCTCCCTGCTGCTGTAGGGTGGTACTCCCGGCTCACACCTGGTCCTCCGAGAATCTCGGCTGCAGCAGCAGAACACACAGCTCCTTGCCAGAGGGGCTTGAGGCTTGAGGTAACAGCAGCCCTGGGGGTCTAATTTCCGCTGCTTCCTTGATTTCTTTCTTCATTTCTGGAAACTTGAGATTGCCCTTTCTTCCAAAGGTTATATGATTTCTTAAAAAACTTTCATAAGTCACCCAGAATTTTTATGTGCTTGGAGCCAACCCCCCTATGCAACTCAGTCTGCCATTTTACCGGAAGCCTGCTTCAGTTCTATTGGTAATACAGTATTTCTTATGTTGATATGTCATTCTGTGGAGTGAAGGAAGGGGAAATTTTGACCTAGAGTATT
The DNA here is from genome assembly GCF_002201575.2 of Neomonachus schauinslandi. NCBI lineage: Eukaryota > Metazoa > Chordata > Mammalia > Carnivora > Phocidae > Neomonachus > Neomonachus schauinslandi. The sequence continues at coordinate 3,192,520 of NC_058416.1, forward strand.
AGTCTTCCTGGGGATGCTACAGATCTTATAGTTATGTTTAGGATTCAAAAGTCTTTTAGGGTAAATGCATCCTTCACTTCTGAAATTAGTGATTGAATTTCACTAATCAATTACTGAGAGAACTTGTTATATATAAGGTATTTTATGATAAACCAATGAGGAAGACATAGGCTTTGCTTTACAGAGATAAACCAGGAATAAGAAAGTGAAAAGTTGTAAATGACTTAAAATAGTTTACAGAAAAATCTGTAGGAAGCTACAGAAGGATGAGATAATTTCCAGGTAGGAAGATCTGGAAAGGTGTGATGGAGGAAGGCATGAACTGAGCTTGAAGAATGGGTACAGTTTTGAGATGCAGCTGCTGACCAGGGTCAGCTCATATCGGGATGAAAATGTCAGGCAATGAGTCTACTGTGCTACTCGGAATTTCAGTGCATGTGTGAGGTACAAATTCAGCCCTCGCCGGATGCGTGATGCAGGAGACGGTCCGTCATGGATTCAGAGAGTAGTAGAAAGCGCTACAAATAATTTATTTACAATGGAATAAGAAGGTCTTAGGGGCAAGTCCATTGTTAAGGATGGAGCAGATTTAATCAGAGGAAACTTCCTGACAATTAAAACAATAACTCAGAAACAAATATCTAAAGCAAGTTGTCAGCGGCCTCATATCAGCCGCTACTCTTGGCAAACTTGTTCCTAAGTGTAGGACAAGTGGGGTCCCACGGAGGAGTCGCTCTGGGTTTGAGGCCCGAGCCCCATGCCAAGGGTCACGTGCCCAGGATGTGGGGAGAGAAAGGCCATCAAGGGAACAAGAATCTGAGCGCCTGCAGGGGTTTCCTTGCCGTTGGCTTTTCCTGCCAAGTCACTAGCGAGAACGCGCTGCATTGCACTTAACCAAACACTTAAAAAATATATTAACTTATTAATAACATCACCACATATTTAGTAAGCATTATATAGTTCTCTTTGTGTTCAAAGCACTTTGTGAACTTTAGCTGATCAATTAAAAATGGCCTTTTCCTGATACTAATCTTAGCTCTGAACACGAGACCCCTGTGTGCAGGGAGCTGGTCACAGTCTTTGCTCTGTGGAGCGGATGGCCCCTGAAGACCCCTAGAGTCTCAGCCTGGCCCTCGGCTCGTGCACATCCTGTCCAACTGCCTGAGCGCCCCTTTCTACACTGATCTCAGAAAAATTGCCTATGTGTTTTCCCCCCCTCTCTCTTTTTAATGTTTCCTTATGAATTCTGAGTGGAGAAAACCAGATCTGTTTCCCCCCTGAGGTTCTATTTGTTCTGTTACTCTTTCTGATATAAACAAATAACTCCCAACAACAAGCCTTGGCATATTTCTCCCTTATTCCTTTTATTTACGGTTGCAGGAAAGGCTTAATTAGATTGCACTCTTCTTCTAGGACTCCGTGTCCATGGGGCACGGGTCAGACACTCGGCCGGCAGCTGTTTCTGGGGAGGGACCTGCTCCCTCTGAGAGATGATGAGTTTACAGGAACCAGCAAAAGGCCTCTGGGTATGTCTGCTGAGGGACACAGAGTTTAAACTGACCCCGTGGCCACAGGCTCCGAGAGCAGAGGAGGACTGGGTGCCCCACCGGGGCACCCCCTTGTGGTGTTAAGAAAGGCCATGAGCCTCTCCCAACTGGAGCACCTCCTGGTCCCCTCCACGTTGCCAGACTTTCATGGTCCCTGGAGCAAAGGGGTGCTCGGGAATATTTAATTTACTTTGCAATGACCTCAGACTAGGGTGTTGACATGAAGGGCCAGTAAAACCTCACCAAACGGTTCTGTCCCTTCAAGCTCTGGAAGGTGGCCTCTGCCCGTCCCCAGGAGCTGACGGGGATGGCATCGCTGGCCACCCGAGCCAAGGGAAGCCTGGGCACAGGGGCTTGGCTGTGCACCACTTCTCCAGCGATGCTGCTTAAGGCTGGTCACATCCAGCCGGGCTCCCAGTGACAGAGCTGCTCCGCACTCGTCCCCATCGATCTCCTGTCACTCATTAGTAAGTGACTGTGCTAGACATGGCCCTTGGGCATTTTTCCAATGCAAAGCCACTTAGCATTAAAATTGCAGCATCTCTTTTGGCTTTTTTACAAGTCTTTATCAAATCCATTTAAAAACCAGCCTTGAATCATGGGCCCACTCTCCAGATAGCCTCCACGTTGAACTTTGACCTCTATAAGACAATGGGAACAACCGTGCCTTTAACGTTAAATTTTTCCTATCGCAGGTACGTCTAGGAAAATGAGCTGCATGTGGAGAAGATGTTCTGATAACGCGAGAGCCGAGTGCGCTTTGTTATCGCTGTGTCCTCAATCCTTCCGCACCCAGTGTAAACAGTCTCGTCTTCTGCTCCCAGCTGAAATTTCAGTGGAGAAGGTGCTTGGAGACTTCAATTTACACACCCCTCAAAGTTTAGAAGCAAGCGTTTTAGAAGCAGGGAATAGGTGAGTTGGTGGTTTTCCCTCCGTAGCTCCCAGTCTCCCCCATCCAGGGAGGCAAGGAGGAAGCAGGCTAGAAGCTGCCTGCTGGGGAGGAGGCCGCCCAAGCCCACCTCCTAGACATTCTGTGCGTTTTAAAGAACAATCTTTTTTAAAATTCTTGTCTCATAAGTACCTCAGTTACGGAGACACTGATCACTTCTTTGGAAGAAAACATACATCTTATGACGAAAGCAGCCTAGCCTAGTCCCAAAGGTCAAAATCACTGTGACTGAGCCCTTAGAAGGAAGTGCTAGTCCCTCAGAGAGACAGGGCAGCCGTCAGGAGGCACCAGGAGGCTCACTGTTGGTCCCCTGCTGCCGACGTGGGCTTGCAGCTAAACCTGCGTCCTCAGGAGGCACACTCGTTGCTCCTGGCCAGGGAGCCAGCCTGGGCCATGAGCACTGGCCAGCATGCCCAGACATGGGCACATTGCATTCTGAATAAGGCCCACATGATGGCGCACGGGAGACCCGCACCTCTCGTCCCTGGCCCGCACGGATGCCCGGAGGTATGAAGCTCTGTGCAAACACGTTGTTCTGGTCTTACCTGTATCTGCCCAAATAGAGAAAGAAGAAAGTCTTAACACCCAGGTGATTCTTGTGTGGTATTTCAGGAAGGAAAATTGTACTTTCCAAGATCACAGAATAAAATTTTTCTAGAGCAGAGTGAAGACTATAGATTAGATTAATATAAAAACTTTCAAGAGTTGACACAAAGAAGATTTGAACCCTCTGAATGAACATCTTTTTTTTTTTTAAAGATTTTATTTATTCATTTGAGACACAGAGATACAGAGAGAGAGAGCATGAGCAGGGAGAGAGGCAGAGGGAGAAGGAGAAGCAGGCTCCCTGCTGAGCCAGGAGCCCGATGCGGGACTCGATCCCAGGACCCTGGGATCATGACCTGAGCCGAAGGCAGATGCTTAACCATCTGAGCCACCCAGGCACCCCTGAATGAACATCTTTATTACATTGTACTTCCTTTTAATATCTTTCCACATTCAGCCAAACACATATTGAGAAGTAGGCTTCAGTTTAATCACACAGAACATGAGCTGAAAATACCATTTTCTAGTTTTCTTACGGCCATGTCATCTAACCTCATCACTACGGTTACATCAGTAACTCATTTCACACGTGTATGTATACACACCCATACACAGACACATAGACACATGTGCAAACACATACATACACAGAGCTTTATGTCACACATATTCATCTCCATACACATAGCTGTATATCTAAATCTATAATATACATAGACAGTCAAATATGCATATACACTTGTAATTATTCCATGTCGATTTCTTTTTTTTTTTTTAAGATTTTATTTATTTATTTGACAGAGAGAGAATGAGAGAGAGAGCACATGAGAGTGGGGAGGGTCAGAGGGAGAAGCAGACTCCCTGCCGAGCAGGGAGCCCGACGCGGGACTCGATCCAGGGACTCCAGGATCATGACCTGAGCCGAAGGCAGTCGCTCAACCAACTGAGCCACCCAGGCGCCCTTACAGATTTTATTTATTTATTTATTTATTATTTTTTAAAAAAGATTTTATTTATTTATTTGAGAGAGAGAGAGAATGAGAGAGAGCACATGAGAGGGGGGAGGGTCAGAGGGAGAAGCAGACCCCCCGCGGAGCAGGGAGCCCGATGTGGGACTCGATCCTGGGACTCCAGGATCATGACCTGAGCCGAAGGCAGTCACTTAACCAACTGAGCCACCCAGGCGCCCCTCGATTTCAACTTATATATAACTTCATGTGTCTGTCTTAACTCTTAATTTTAGGTATTTTGAATATAGAGAAGGGCACTTTAAATATTTTTTAACTTCTCATGGTGCCTAGAATAGTGACCAGTAATTTGTCAGAGGTACTAACTTGTGCTCCGTAATTCTAAAATGGGAGCTGGCTAATAGGTTTAGGAGACCCTAGGAGAGTAACAAGACTTTTGAAAAATATAAGGATGAAAATGGGTAAGATTGTATCAAAATGTTAGATGTGCTAATTTGATTTGATTTGAAAGAGATGTGGAGTCATGGAGGTTTGGGAGAGAAGTGAACACCCATACTGCTCATTCAGTCATGTCCTGCAGACCAACAGGCCACTTTCAGACCATCATGGCACCCACCTTATACATTAGCCATGGGGCAAAGAGGGAATCAGATGCTTTCTATCTCCCCAAGGCCAGTTAAATGGACAGAGAAGTCCTATTCCCAGAAGCATATTTTGGAGATGTATAGACAAAAGAAAAAAAAATCCAAATTTCGGTTAAAGCCACTGGGACCCCAAAGTTTTCTACTTTTTGCAAACCAATTGATGAAGAAAATGCACAACTTAAATTTGGAAAGCAGACAGGTTTGCCCGGATGACTTTGGATAGAATGACTGGGTTGGTCCTACGTAGACATGTTCAATTCTTAATATGGATGGGATTTCTGTGTGCATTTTAACATTAAGAAATGATATTAGTTTAGTTAAAGATTTTTAAAAATTATGTTTGCTTGGCAGTCACTTTCACGAAATATCTACTGAGGTGAACAGTAAAAAAAAAAAAAAATGCAGGGGTGTGATTCTAGAGAGCCCCAGCTGGGAGTAGAAGTAATGGCCATTGGTTGGGAGACTTGAAGCAGAGGTTTCAGAGATGGTGAAGTTATTACTGATGAGGACTGCAGTGTGAGACCAGGGGATTTGTAGCAGAGGCAGGGGAAGAAGGGGTGACTGGTCAAGAGAATGTAGAACTGAGGGGCTCACGCACATGGGGACTGAAGTCCCTCAGGGACAAGAGCGCGAGTGGAGAGAACAGTCCAGATATCAATGGTGGCAGAACTAAAGCATCCGTGGCTGAGAGGCTGAGAGGAGTTTCGGATTGTAAACAGTGAACATTGTCAATTCACCAAAGAATAAATATATATAGCCAAGAAGAGACCAATAAACATAAATGGCCAAGAGATAAAATATAAATGGCCTTTTAGTAATCAATGACATGCAAGAGATTAAAAATTGGTAATATATAGTGTTGGTGATGGTGTGAGAAAATCAGAGCTCCCAACCCTGATGGGGGGATTGTCAATTGCTATAGTCTTGACTAGGACACAATTTGGAAAATATTAAAAATGTGAATTTTAGGGGAGCCTGGGTGGCTCAGTCGGTTAAGCGGCTGCCTCCTGCTCAGGTCATGATCCTGGGGTCCTGGGGTCGAGGCCCACGTCCAGCTCCCTGCTCAGCGGAGAGCCTGCTTCTCCTTCTCCCTCTACCTGCCACTCTGCCTACTTGTGCTCTCTCTCTATCTCTCTGTCAAATAAATAAGTAAAGTGTTTTTAGAAAAATGTGAATTTTGGTTTTGGTTTGACGCAGCTATTCCACCTGTATGAATAGGGCTAGTGAAAAATTCCTATAGATTATATACCTAAATGGGTAAATAGTCACAATATACTCTTAAACGGGAAGGTGGTGGGAACAGGTTATCACAGAGCATGCTTACATTTTGGAAAGAGAGACAGCTATGTAAGTGTTCATGAAGAAGAAAGGAAGACATATGTCATCAGGTAACTGCACACGCCTGTGGTCATGGGATCTTGAGTGATTTTTATTTTCTTTCTCTTCTTTGTATAAGATAACCATTTGAGCTAGCGCTTATTTGCATTTCACAGATGAGAAAACAGAGGGAGAGAACAAGCAACCTTCCAAGGAAGAACAGCTCATAGCTTAGGAAGGCATGGCTTTCACTCCTAAATTCTGTTTCCACAAAAGAAAAATAAGATTCAAATGGGTATTTCTCACCTTGCATCAATTGACAGAATATATTCTCATAAATGCCTCTCAGAAAAAGGAAGAGAAAGGAAAAAAGAGATAGCAGTTGAAGGATAATTATAATATTGATTTTATGAAAAGAGGTCTAGGTGCATCTTTCAAAGGAACACTATGTAGATATGGGGTTTCTTAGTTTGGCAATGTGGGAGATTGTGGAAGAGCTAGCAAGTGGGATGATTGCCATGCAAAGTTAGCAAACCGAGCACTGGGTATTATACGCAATGGATAAATTACTGAACACTACATCTGAAATTAATGATGTACTATATGTTGGCTAATTGAATTTAAATAAAAAAAGCTATCAAATTGAGTAGAACATTTGTGGGCTGGATGATGTTTAGAATTTACTGTGTATCCCGACCATAGTAGTCGGCAACATATTGATAAAAGTGGGCTGATCTTGAGATTTTCACATGGATGGTTTCATCCCAGCTGTACATTCACTCTCTGCAGGCGTATGTTTTCTCGTGGTACGTCTCACACGGTGACGTATGTTTGCTGATGACACACCAGTTTCCCCCTCTTGCTTGACTGTAAACTCCTGTGGGGCAGGCACTCTGTTAAGCATCGTTCATCTCCAATAGGATTTATTACATATTAGCCCACAACAGCATGTAACATTTTAAATAAACATAATTCTAATTTGAAGGATGTTGTATTGATGAGAAGGTATTTGAGGACTGATGAGATGCCAGGACTGACTACATAGGGGGGCTATTTACTCTTCCTGTTCCAAAGATAAGCCTGGCTCTTAGGGGCTCTGACGAGTTTTCTTCACTGAGGGGTGCTTAATATGCCTTATGGAAGTTTCTTCCCCACTCGCATATGTGTGTGTTAAGATATCAATTTTACAACTTTTACTTTAGAGATTTCTTTCTTGTTTTCTAAGTTTCTGAAAAAAAGAATCAGTAATGTTCGTCATTTTTCAAGACTGGCTAGGGCTTACCTAAACAAATTATTTCTGCTTTATGTGGTCTATGTGCTTAGCAGCACTGTGTTAACATTCTCAAATACAGACTTTTCAATGTGCTAATCTTAGGAAAGCAAAATCAACATCCAAATGGTAATTATTTAGAAAGAAAATTGTCCTAAGCTCCATGAAGATGAACTGAGGCCAATCCACTTTACCTATTAAGATTTTGAAGATATCTGATTGGATTCCTTTTCACAGCAAAAGGTTGTTTTCCACTGGGGTTTAGTAAAGATTAAAAAAAAAAAGAAGAAGAAGAAGACAAAGTTCTAACATTTAACCTTAGGAAAAAAACCCTAAACTTTGAATATAGCTTCACCTTGCCAGGTCTCAGCAAAGTACCCATGTAAATACAGTACATATTGCTGGCATTTAGTGGAGGGACATTGCTCAGTTAGCCCAGCCCTACGGGTGGTGACTCCACGTCAACACCCCAACCTTTCCAAACTGATCACACCTGACAAGAGTTTGAGGGTCCCCCGTGGGAATGTTTCATGAGGATCAAAGTAGTTCACTGTCAATGAATCACAGCGCCTTAAGGAACCCCTGCCGAGATGTCCCAGTAGAGACGTTCAGTATGTCTAACTGCTCACTATTAAAGAGCATTAATAAGAGGTTTATAAATGCAAACAACCCAACATGGAAGGAAGAGAAGATTTTAATCTTTGTTTCCTCAAATAACCCCTGTCCCAAGGCCTCCGTATGTGGGGGCGCCGGATGCTGCTCAGGCTAAACCATGGTTTTGGGGAAAGGACTTGGTCATCTAATGAAGTGCAACCATTGGCTGACTCTGTGTGGCGTCTAGATATTCATTGCATTCCAGAATTCAGCAGGACATTTGGTGGCAGAAGATTTCAGCACTTGATGGTTTTCCCATAATATTTTCCTTTTTTCTAAGATTTTATTTATTTATTTGACAGAGAGAGAGCACAAGCAGAGGGAGCAGAAGAGGGAGAGGGAGGAACAGGCTCCCCGCTGAGCAGGGAGCCTGATGTGGGGCTCGATCCTAGGACCCTTGGATCATGACCTGAGCCAAAGGCAGAGGCTTCACCAACTGAGCCACCCAAGCGCCTCTCTCCCATAATATATTCAAAGTGTATTTGCCCACATACCAATCACAGGACAAAAGTGAGGGAAAAGAGATTGCCATTTGATTTTTAGCTGGGTTGCCTCAATCGCTGCATCGAAGCTCGGAGCTGTGAACTGAATCACGTGTGGATAAATTGGGAGTCATTTTCCAGCAATAGAACAGACTTACAGCCCTGATAGCTGACTCTCAGAGATGACCTTGCTGCTCTAATCTGAGTTGAGTGCTACCCTCTGTGTTCTATAAAAGGGATAATGTTGTCATAAAGTGAGAAACAGTGTTTGAAAGTGAGAAAACATAATGCGTTCAAGTTAGTTAACAGGATTTGGCAACACCAAGGAGGAAATAAAAATGATTTCTGGGATCTTCCTGGGAGTTGAGGTGCTCGCAGTTGTGGGGAAGATGCTTACGGGACAGAAGTTAATAGCTGTATCAACATGGTGAACAAGGGCTGTTCATAGGAAACGTCGGTTGCCCTAGTGTTATTGGGGACGGGACAGGGAGGAAGGTCCAGGTGATTCCATTCCCATGAGTCAGTCGGGGTTTTCTCTGGCCACAAGTTACAGAAGTGTTGACCATGGTGACTGAAATCTGTCTCATAGGTCAAGAAGTCTGGGACAGATTCAGCAGGAGCCGTGTAGCCGCCTTATGTCGTCAGGGACCAAGGTGCCTACTCTGACTTTCAGCCTCATTACCCCATGCGTTGGATTCTATCTTCATGCTCACCTCGTCCAGGTCACAGAATGGCTGCTTCATCTCCAGATATCACCTCTCCATCGAGAGGGGAGAGGACAGACAAAGCAGGGAGCTCCTTTATGAAGAGAGCCAAAGCCTTTCAGAAAACCTCAGAAGATCTCTGCTCCTATTTCTCATTGTCTGCACCATGTCACAAGGCTTGGCCACCTGCAGCCTGTGCCCCAGTGTAGGTGGTAGTTCTGGAGTCCTCGTCGCATAGGAAGGGGGCTTCAAGCGGTCTTCTGTGGGTGGAGACAATGGTCTCCCATCTCCACCGGAAGCATCTCAAAACCCACACCCCCAGAATAACCACAAGGAAAACATCAGAAAAATCCAAAATGGAGGGTCATTCTATAAAATGCCTGACAAACACTTCTCAAAACTGTCAAGGTCATCCAGGACAAGAAGAATTTGAGGAATTGTCACAACCACTAGAAGCCTAAGGAAACTTGAAATTAAATGTGCTGTGGTGTCCTGGATGGGATCCTGGGGCAGAAAAAGGACATGAGAGGAAAACGAAGGAAATCTGAGTAAACTGTGGAGTTTAGGAATAAGGATGTAGCAATACTGGTTGAGCAGTTGGGACGAATGCATCAGACTCATGCAAGCGGTCACCAGTAAGGGAAGCTGGCTACGGGGTATCTGGGAACGCCGTGCTATCCTCACAGCTTTTCAGTAAATCAGAAACTATTATAGAATTAAAAGCTTATTTAAAAAAATCAATTTTTGCAAACCTGTACTGAAACATGAATTCAATTTCCCATTAAGGCTCAGTCAGCTGATCGTTGCCTTTGCTTCATATCCTACAGTCTTCCCAGGAACGCTGGAGGAGCGGGGTTCCCGACAGAGAGCTGGCTACTCAGCCTTGGGGAGAGGGGCCTCTCATCTCCCTGGTCTGCTGTCAGGGTGCACGTGTGGATGATGGTCCTCCTCGTGTCTGAGTTTTAAAAAAAACCGACAAACGAAAACAAGGAAGATTAAAAACCAAACCGGCATTTATCACAATTGTTTATAGTATTTTGGTCTTCATTGAAGGTCTTGGATGAGGCAACCAGACATCTTGTGTGTGTGTGTGTTTTCACGTTCATTTTCAGGATGCAGATGGGATAGCTAGGTGGCTACATGATCTACAACATAAGAAAGTGTTGATTCAAATTGTCATCAATATGCATATTCAAAGCATCTGAAGCCTCAAGGGTTTATACCAAGTTCTCTGGCCTTTTGGAATCCAGTGCGTGCCTTTCTTCTTTGTAAAAAATAAGATGATCTTTGGAAGGTGACCTGTCATGGCTTCCTGTGGGCTCCTGGCATCTTCTGTGTGACTCTGAGCAAATAGCTCAACCTCTCTTGGCCGCTCTTCTCAGGCTGTAGCACCAATAGGAAAACTTATTGTCATCCTCATTCCATGTTTCCAGAGCATTGTGGAAATTAATGAAATGATGCCTGTGAAAAGCAGAAGTCCTCAAAGGTTGGAACAGTGACATGTGCCTCATTCTTCACTGTCACGGACAGATGTCACAAATGCAATGCATGCAAACCGCATGTGTAAATATTTGTGTACACAGACTCTCTTGCCTTTATGAGACTTCATAAAACTCAAACAGCATTCATTGATTTTTGTCTTATTGTAAAGAAAAAAAAAAGAGCAATTAAATGTACTCAGTACATAAAAACACTTAAAAACTCTCCCCTTGCCAATAAAAGTATGCCTAACTAGTTATGCCCATTGCCATATTTTTGAAGATTTGCATATTAATGAAATCTGCTGCCTACCTCCCTTTCCAAACAAACAAACAAACAAACAAACAAACAAAGGGGATTCTTTGCTTTTAGGAACTCTAAGCCCCAACCAAATGCCAAAATTGTCTATAATGGTCATAGAAGTGCAGAAAGGTCCCTCCCCAAAGCGTTCAGATTTTGTAATGGCAGAAAGTTGTCTAAACATTCCATTGTGATTTGTTCCCGATTGAGATTAAGATTCAGTGTTCTTAATTTTTAGCTGCAAAGATCACCACACCATATGACTATCTGTGGGGATGCCTTTCATAATAAGCACGACTTTGTTTTCTGCTTTTCCTTGACTTCGTAGTGTTTTCTGACTTTTGATTGCGATGTGGCACACTGAAAAGATTTAGTACTGCTTGGCCAGTCACTTGGCTTCTCTGGGCCTCCCTCTCCTCCCCCGGAAACCTGCAACTGCTGATGGACTTGTAAGCCGCACAGGAAATGGTGTTAGCAAAAGCCTCTCCGTTGGCATGTTAATGGGTCTTCAAATATATCAGCTCTCTTCTCTCTTCGGTGGCGATTTTGAAATTTCAAAATTTGTTGTCTGCTGTATTTTACTTAATGCATGAGTGTATAAATTAAACATTGTATTAATGAAAGATGAATGAAGAAGGCTTAGATTACTTTAAGAGTAATTCCCTCACTCTCAGAAGACTGAGGTAAAGATACAATTATGTAATCTCCTCCCAGGAATACCCTTAGATACATACTCACTATCTCCCAGGGTTCTTTTCATTCTTGGAATCCTACAGCTACTCAAAAAAAAAAAAAAAAAAAAGGTAATATTAATTGCTCTCCTAAGGAGCAGAGCCCACATAAGGAGCAAGGACGCACAGAGGGAAGAAGGCAGCTCAGATTTCCTAGTTCATATCTTTGCTCAAATGGCTTCTTTCACGAAAAGGGCAGAACCAAGGCACGATGAGACTCCAGAACCACAGAATATCTTCCTGGTGGAAAGGCAGGATTTTGTGAAAGCCATTATGAAAAAGTTAGCTTATTTTCAAAATATTGTCCTATCGATGGAAATAATTCACAAAGATGCATAGTGTTTTTTCATTATGTGCCTATAGGCTAAAGTTAATATGATTTAGAAAAATGAGAAAGGCTATTCATTTTTTATAGCCCTTCCCAAATCAACACACATAAGCAAATAGAAACTTGTCTTCTCAATGAATTTGAAGGTATTTTATAAGCAGGCACACAATTGGGCTAGCTGTGATTATATCACTGTTGATTCCTGTTGATCCTATTTTATAGTAATTTATTTAGATTTCCTCCAAGAGACTCAAGCATCAAATGTCCAACAAATTACCCTGAGATGAAACTAGATATTTCTAATGTATTTTAAACTGTCGTTAGATTACCGACATTGGCTTACCTCGTCTGAAATTTGCTAATGCTGCTTCTAAATGCTAATCACGATTTCTGGCTTTTTATTTATATCGTTTAATCTTATATCGGCACATGAGTTACTGCCATGCGGCCCAGTGTACCTTATTGTAAGCTTCACTGCATATTTGTACAGTGCAGAAGGGGAGTGGTTTCCCCTGGGGCTGGCAGGCAGCTCTGAGAAGAGAGAAATCTGCAAAGTCTCGGTAGCAGATACCTCGCACACTGCATGAGAAGCTGTCTTCCTGAATGGGAGATGGCTCTGTTCAAAATGGCTAAATGTGGGTAAAAACATGTGGGCGCCGGCAACAGATACGTTTATGGAGCAAACAAGATAAAATTCTCTGCATGACGGTATAGAATCCCTATCTTATAGACTGTTACCCTAAAACATACAATGGCTACAGACCCATTTATCACCTATTACAATCAAGAGATTGTTTAGATGGAGTTAAGAATGATAATGAATAAAAAGTAAATACGCTTTGCAGAAAAAAGAAAAAAAAAAACTGTCAATTTCATCCTCCAAAGTCTGTGGAGAGACTTTAGTAGCTTGTAGTGGCCAGAGGAATTTGTCTCTTCTGACCAGCCAATCTTGCAGGAGCCTGAAAGGAGCTGGGCTTTTTTCCCCCCTCTCTATGTTATAAACACATATTTTCTGTAAACAGAAGGGTAGAATTAAGCTTACAGGAAACCGAACAGATGGTACAATAATAATTTGTCAGATTCCTCCCCGTACGACAATGATTGTTGGAGTTTTCAGGCCACAATCTATGACCCTTCTACCTTCTCAAGGCATGTGAGAGATCTCAGCAGTGGAATTTTACAGGAAGTTTTTGCAAGCTTAGTTTTTATTTTCTTTTAGACAAAAAAAAATTCCTTTGTATTATTCTGAGGTTATAATAGTTTTCATCCAGATTTATGTGTTATCTCCATGTGAGTGGCATAGCCTCCAAGATGGAGTAAGCAAACCTAATTTAAATTATATATCCCCTTCAATTAACATTTGCTACAAAATTTTTCTTCTTGTTTCTCCTTTTATACATCACCCACCTCTATTTATCGTCTTTCCCAGCCACCTGAAAGGGATGGCTTAAAATAATTAAACTATAGTCATAACCCATGTACCACTCACCCCCCGTAAATACCACCAAGAAATTAGTTGGGGGAGAACTATAGGCATTGAGCCCTTAATTTCCAGAAATTTCCTTTCCAGTTGGATTCACCAAGGTCATTATTAATTTAAATTACTTCACCATATCCCGTGATTGAACTGTGGGAATTTTGGTTGGCAGTTTTGTTTAAACAACTCATTACAGCTATGAATAGTGGTTCCCAGCATAAGAGAAATGAAGTCTTCATTACTACCTTAACCAAAATGAATGCTTGACGAATAGCTGTTCGAGTCATTTTGCTGAAGTTCAGCATTTTAGGATCCTTAGAGCCATTTATTATGGATGATAGTTTTCATCTCTGTGTAAGTCAAATTTTCTTCAATTTACCTTAAAAAAATAAGTGCAAATATCTAAGACAACCTGAGACACATAGTAATTAACAAAAATAACCTCCAGACACAGTCTTATAGTCCAGATTTTATAGATTTATTTCTTTGTATGTTTAAGATGTAACACATTCCAAAACAAGATACTTTTTGTTTTGTTTGGTTTTGTTTTGTTCTTGGTATCAGAATGACCATAGCTAGTTTCTTGAAGACAAATACAATAAAAACCTTCACCATCTCTGGTTGTTGGAGTCATAACCAACCTGATGGTAACACCTGATAGAAGAGAAAGTATTTATCTAGAATGCCAGTAACTAGGTTACTAGTTTGTTGGGATTTTAAAAAATAAGTGCTTTTATCCTCAAAAGTCATTTGCCCCTCAAGTAGTCATTTGAATAGAGGGTAATGAGAATACCCTTCACAAATCATAAATCAGATGCTTGACTAGTTACTTTTCATCACTGTTATGATAGCTTTAATACCAGTTTATTTGAAAGTATCTAGCACAGTAAATTATATGGTTGCTCTTCTATTTCCCCACTTTTACTTTCCTCTTGGCTACATCTAGTAATTTTTAATCCATATTACTGCATACATGGTGCATTCTGGCTTCATAAAAATCTCTAAATACATATATGGGCACATGTATGCAAGAATGCTTCTTAATGATGCTCGGGTCTGAATCAGAATGACTGTAAGTCAGTGTCAGATGGTGACTTTGTTCCACCTTTGTTGCACACGGTAACATTTATTCATTTTACCATTAATATCTAAGATATCCCTTCATATTTGTCAAAAGCACACACATATACAACCATCGTCATCCACAGATGGGCTAAGGTTCACAGACAATCAGGAAATTAGAAGATTTCTCTCTAAGTCAATTAAATATAAGGGAGTATTTTTTTAGGGTCCTGCAGCTGTCCTGATTAAGGGCTATTGGTTCATGATGCAATGTTTGTTGAACATGGACAAATGATAAATTGGGATTCTTTCTACTCCCTTGCCCCCAAGGCTATTTGTTTTTCTTTTAAAAGCTCTCTATAATGTTTCCTTAATGTGGATGGTAAAATAAATAAACCTTTAGGTTCAAATGTAAGTGTCAACATGGAATCCACTAATTTGCTGATTGTTGATGAAAATTAAGCAGTCTATAAACATTAGCCATGACGGATGTGTAAATCTAGCTCTACCAGGATGCCAGGCACACTGTAGGAACTGAACACGTGGGTATTTTTAATGAATAAATACATAAAATGTATGATCTTAAATGATGAGACTGATTTTTATTAAAAATATGCCAAATCTTCAAATGATGAGATGGACAACATCCTATTTAGAGGTGTCAGTTGGAGAAGGTATGGATGGACTCATTTTGGGGAATTCTTCAAAGCCTGCATCACTTCTTGACTCTTCTCAGTAGCGAGAAATGATATTTCTCTCAAGGTATATTTGAATTTTTGTTTCACATCTATGGGAGCCACTGTATCAACACAACTGGTTGAAACCATGTAATGGAAAGCACATTGCATGTTGAAGATGCTCATCTTGATTTCCTGCTTGGGCATAATTCAGATGTTCACACCACAATTTCCTCAAAATACATGGATATGCCATTTTACTTGGAAAGACAAATTGAGCAGACCACCAATATGAGAAACACATTGATATTCGCTCTACAAAGAGCTGTGGGCATCTCATGATGATACCAGGTGGTACTGCTGCGAGGTGCTTGCCACCTACTGTCACCTAGGATGTTCTATCTTGATTCTTGTGCTTGCCTCACTTTCCTTCATTATATGATAAACAGCTGGAGGGCAGGAACAATGTCTCTTTCATAGTTAAAACTCGTACTATGTTTAACATAATTCTGTTACAACATAATACTAGTGTGGTGCTCAGCAAGTGTACATTGACTAAGTCCAAGATGATTTTAATACTTTTCTACTTACTTTGGGGGAGTATTAGGGACGTGGATGCTTCCACTGAAGACTCTCATCTCTTGAGTCTAAGTTCTTTTGCTCCTTGGTTCATTCCTGGTTACTCTTTTCTTCATAAAGCATTATTTTATCCAGCTCTGTCTGAAAGATCAGAACAAATGTCAAGGCTTTGCTGTTTCTGTTCATCAATCAAAGTGCTTGGCACAATCTTCAGAGAAACCTTCCTCATGTACAGTTTTCTTTCAGGATGTGAGCATCTGTCTTGTAGTCTAAATTTAACTCTTCAGCCGTCATTGTCCTGACGAATCATGTATTGGAATCAGCCAAATCTCTGACCTTTTCAGCATTGTCTTTGGTCCTCTACATGATAGCATGACTGTACATCACCCAGCACATCTTCCTACCTTCTCTAAAATCTCCTGTGGCAGCCAAAATTTCTTGCTCTTGATGTTGCTTCTTTTATGATGCCAAATTTCTCACTTGTAGGTTTAACTTCTTGAAAATTATACTACGTACCAAATAATGATTATGAATTTATACAACATGAAACTCCATATGCTGTTATTCTCAGATGCTAGCACAAAACTGACTTTTCCTTCCCTAAAGTATTTCTGCTTCAAGGTAAAAAGTTCTCATAACATACACCAAAGCTATACAAGGTAACCAATGAAAGCAGTTTCATGTTTGGTAGTTTCATGTTGTAAATATATGCACATAAAAAGAAGAGTTTGTTTTTATGGGTATCTTTGAACAATGACAAGAATGACAAGTGGAAATGGTCTTCCCTGATGACCTCGGGATGCATGTTCTATCCTCTGCTATCTCTGCTTTGAAAATGTTGGGCTCTAGTTCTCCCTTCTTGGAGTGAGGACACATGGCATCGACCTTGTACTCCCATTCGAACATTTTAGGAGATTAATCTGACAAAAATTTGTTAAAGGTTCTATTTTAAAAGATAGGGACCCAGTGGCCAGTGTGTCCAAAATAAATCACTGTCCCTAAGCATCTCGACATTTCTGCCCCAAGATGGTAGATCTGTTTAACACGGAGGTAAAATGATTACCGAATCAAATACCAAACTAGAAGGAGTTTGATATATTTTCAGATTACTACAGGGAAATGTGAAATACAAAACCATATGACTTTATGGATAAACAACAAATTGATGAATGATTAGAAAGGGGGGTTTTTGATCAGTAAATTACATATTGTCCAATGATTCCTGGAATTATTGAACTGGAGGAGCTCCTGAGGACAATGAGTCCAATCCTCTTAATTTCTAGATGATGGGAATGCTTGGTGGCTAAGTGATCTGTCCAGGATGATCAGCCAGGAGAGGCAGGAGGAAGACTAAGGTCAAGAGTGCAGGGCATCCTGGATAAACTGGATGTACTGATCACTGAGCCACAGCTTAATTGAGCCTTTTAGGAGTTTGCAACTTAATATAATTATGACAACACAATTACAACAAAAAGTTCATACATACCCATTACTTAATGAAACGCATTCTTAGTAAGCACTTGCTATATATCACACTCTACCAGATATTTGAGATTGAAGGAAAACTGCGGTCCAGTGTTCACCCCCAAGGAACTTAAAGTCTAGTTGGAGAGACCAACTTTAGCAGATATTTCTAATCCATTTCAGTAGGTGGGTAGGCACAGGGAACCTGGGCCATACAGGTATGGGGTTAATGCATCCAGCCAGGTGAAAATGGGAGAGACACTCGTCAAATGAAGTGATGTGTGGGTTAGTCAAGAAGAACTGGTGCACAGTGTCTGTCTGCCTGTCCGTGTCCGTATGTGACATGTTAGTTTATAAAGTGCAGATGCACAGGTAAGCGGTAGCCCTCTTGGGAGGATCTCCAAGCAGACGGATCCTTTTCCTTGGGTATCAGGTATCAGACAGGGATTGAAAAGGTCAGCCACATGGAGCATATACAACCTCCTTTACACCTCATGAAAGCACTCATATTCAATTCAATATTACAGTTAAAAGGAGAATAAGACCGGAAAAGCAAGTGGGAAGACAGTGGATATGAATCTGATGACTGAGGTTAGGAAGCGCTTTTTGGAAGAAGTAACATATGAGAAATAGATTAGGGTGTCCCTGGTGGGAATCTAGGATGCAGACAGAGAAGCAGGGAGCTCGGTGCAGAAGGATGCTGGCCTGGGGCGTCCAGAGGAGAACGGCCACCATCCCCGTTCAGCCGTCCAGTCATCCACGGCGCTCGGGCGCTCGGAGAAGCAGCCGCTCTCCCCAAGGCAGGAGACCTCCCTTCGAGAACGGACCCGCTTTATGGAGCTGCTTCTGCCCGAAGCCTGGGTTATTCCTTCCCGCGGAGTCAGGGGCGACTCGCTTAGTCGGACGCGGACACTCTGAAGACACACCCCAACAACATACCCCTGAACCGTAAAAGGAAGTTGTGAACGATGTAAAACTTGTACAACTTCTAGAAATCGGTAGGGGTGATACTGGAAAGTTGCTTAAATCTCACACAGACACTGACAAAGAGCATTCGGTCATTAGCAGGCGTGTGTTGGCGCCACCCTGGAGAAATTCCACAGGGAGGACAGGGTCTTCTGAAGAAAACGACACAGAGCTCAAGTCATTTCCTGAGAGATCCTCGGGAAAAATTATGAAGACCTAAAATATTTGTTTGCCAGGCGATTGTTATGGTTTCGCCGCAGAAGCAAACGCGAGGAGAAGGATGTACAGTAGCTTAACCTAAAAATGTGTCAGAAGATTTTACAAAAAAAAAAACAACCAAAAAACTTTCTTATTTCTATTCGGAACCATTTTTATAAGTTGTAATTATAACTGGATTATTGTTACAGGTAAGACAAAATACATTTATTTTCGTATTTTCTTTTCTAAGTTCCAATTAAGTGTCGTTTTCACAAATTATTCAGTGTGACACGGGGGCCTTGTTTTGGAGGATGCCCCCCAAGTTACTGGTAGCGCCAGGGACCCACGGGCCATGAGATTCCTCAGGGGGTCTGGGAAGCTGTTCAAGCACGAAAGACTAGGGAGGTAGCCTCTCTCTGGATTCAGATCCACGGATGGCTACCCGTTTGTCACACATGAATGAAAGTCCGGTGCTGCCTTCCTGGAGGAGACCCCAGCCGGCTTCTAGTGAGATCTAGTCCTCCAGCCTCCCAGACACCGCTCGTCAGAGAGCTTGCATCTGCCCCTCTGTATCAGATGCCCTTCTTCACATACTCAACCTAATTGGTGAACAAATAATTATTAAGTATTTCCTGAGGGCCCACCTGTTCCAGGCAGGGGGTCAGGCACCAGGGATAGAGTTGTAAAAGTCAAAGTCATCATCCTGGCTCCCATGGGGTGGCCACCCCAGAGGCTGAGGCCCAAGATAAAGAAATAACAAACAAATTGATGCACAAACTCAGGAACTTCCAGAAAGGCAGTAAGGAGGAAGTGACTGGTTTCGACGAGAGGGAACGAGGGTGCATTGGGGGCCATCCAGGTAAGGGCTGGGAAGCTGTGGAGGAGAAGGAAAGGCTTAGCATGTGAACTTGGCGTGTTCAAGGCTCAGAGGGAAGCCTGGTGTGGACAGTGCTTCCGGTGACCGCGGAGAGAGGGCCCACGCTGCCCCGCAACGGCCATCTCGGCCTCGCTGAAATCTGATGCCTCTTTCCATTTATCAGACCCTGCTTCCTGGGATGAAGGCTCCTGGCCCTCTGGGTTCCGGCGGGACGTCTCTGCATGCCTCTCCTGTCAGAGTTAGCTCTGCCCGGGCACTGGAAAGGCCTGATTCCGAGGGAGGCGAGCACCGGGCGTGCTAGTAAATGCTCAGCCCCAGGCTGTCTGGGGATGAAAACGGCTCTTACCTGATCCACATCCACAGGGCATCGTGCACAAGGGGGAAGGCTTTAAGAGTTAAGGAAGTACCTTCCACACTGGCAGTAGCTGTAGACTTGATCCCTTACCCCAATTTCCAGGTCAGATTTTGTTAGCCCTTCCTCTCCCCTGCCCCTTCTCACAAGTGCTCCAGCCATGGTAACCACAGCTGCCCCTGCCCCCAGCCGTGACCCTCACCACCGTCCTGGGGGGATGGTGTGGCTTTGTGTCCTCATGAACAGCTTCCCTCCCAGCTCCCTGCTGGCACATGATCAAGTGGCTGGACCGTTGTGTGACCTCCCTCCCCTCTCTCACGTCTGGCCCCTCCCCTATGTTCTCCCAAAGAGCCCCTCCTTCTCTGCCTGCAGATCCCCCTTCTGAAATCCCTCTCCAGCAAGCCGTGGAAGGGACAGTGTTGAAATTAAAACAATATTTGTTCATCTGCTTGAAGCCGAGGAACTCCCCTCCTACCCAGACGTGGTCAGCAGAGTGGCCCCGCGGGTGATAAGGGCTGGGCCCACTGGCCAGACCACACGCATGAGGTAAGGTCCACAAAGGCTCTAGGGTGGGTTTCATCGCTGCCAGCTGTGGGACCCTGAGACTAACGCCCTCAACTTGTCTTTCTGGATTCCTCTCTAGATGCGTGCCTTGGGCAAGTTACATAAATCTCTGGGCCTCAGTCTCCTCATTTGTAAAATGGGGTAATAGTCTGAACCTTTGAGGGTTGCTGTGAATTTTAACTAAGGTGAAATGAGTAAATGCTTAGCATGATGTCGAGCCTCCAAGAGAAAGATGAGTGCTCCCACTAGTGTTATTTCTCAGTGTCACTAGTGGGCAAGGAGTAACCGAATAAATGATTCATGTTTTGCCAAATATCAGTACATAATTTGAGGCTTCCTGTTATTGTTTTCATGTGAGGAAGAAGTGATCTTTTCTTTGCCACATAAATAATTTATATGGAGAGTTAGAGAGAGTGCCTGAAGCACAGAACGTACCGGACTCACAGCAAGCAGACACGTTTGAAGTCCAGTGCTGATTAGCTTCAGTCTGCTAATGGGTGCGTGCTGGGGCCCAGGCTGACCAGGGGCCAGGTGAGCGGACCGGGGGCCAGGTGAACGGACCGGGGGCCAGGTGAGCGGACTGGGGGCCAGGTGAGGGGACCGGGGGCCAGGTGAGGGGACCAGGGACAAGGTGAGCAGACTGGGGGCCAGGTGAGCAGACCGGGGGCCAGGTAAGAGGACCGGGGGCCAGGTGAACAGACTGGGGGCCAGATGAGTGGACCGGGGGCCAGGTGAGTAGACCGGGGGTCAGGTGAACAGACTGGGGGCCAGGTGAGCAGACTGGGGGCCAGGTGAGCGGACCGGGGGCCGGGTGAGTGGACCGGGGGCCAGGTGAGTGGAGCTGGCCTCTGCCCGCGCAGAGCAATTTCAGAGTCACGGCTCCTGGTGAGGAAGACTGCCAGGTAAGGAGGGACTCCCCAGCTGTTACTTCCCAGTAACACAGACATCATTCCAGGTGCTAGCACTTTCAAAGTTTTATTGTTTTCCCCCAAATGTTGCACCCTTTCCTCCTCCTAAAACAGAGATGAGGAACCAACTGTAACCCTGACTTGGCCCGGCTCCTCCTTATGGATGCTGGTTCTCAGAAGGCGTGGAGGCACTCGGGTCACTTCTCTGTGTGTTCCAGAATGCTGGTTATTCCTCTTTCCATCCCATACTGTTCTTGTTATCCTGTTTTCAAGTTGCCTTCTCGCCAAGGGCTGCATGCTGGTCAATGAAAACACATCCTCCTCCTTCCAGTTTGTTGTTTTTCAAATTCTGGGGATGTGAAAACCTGATTCTAAGGATTGGTGGAACTGTGTTTTTAAAAAAAGTGTAAATAAGCCCTAAAGGAACCCCCGTGGGGCCGATGAATACAATGCACAGAATATTGGTATGGCTATTTTATTTTCTCAAAGAACTTCTGTGTATTTAGTAATTCCGCAAGTGTCTGCTGGCAGGAAGGGAATATCTTGCCTGTGGCTGTTCTGGAGGAGACCACACCTGGGCTTGCACCTGCCTTCTGCTCAACACCTGGATTCTTCATGACCACCTCCCAGTGCCGTGTAGTCTGCTTGAGAGCGAATCCGGCTGACGTTAAAGTTTGTCATCAGCCCCCAGCGCGGGAGACAAGACAAGGGAAATGTCCTTCAAAGTATTTGGAAACATGAGGAGAGAGTTTGATGTATGGACAGAAACGGAAGCGATGCAGACATGTACACAAGACGAAAGCCCACGTGCCCTTCAGGCTCTGGAAATGTCTTCTTTGGGAGCCAAGGACACTCTCAGTGCTGGCTTACCGCAGATGATCTCTCCTGGATTAATGTTCATTGCAATCCATTAAAAGAGTATCAAGAACAATTTCTGTGAACACGTTTGCATGTATTTCCAGGGCTCAGTCAGGATAGCACGTAATCCGTAAGCAATCCCGCTCACACACACAAACACCCATGGGTAGGAAATGGAGATGGAGACTAGTACAGCAATGTTAAATTAGGTGCAAACAAATGAATGCTCTGTTTTCACAGTTCAGGAAGCCATGTCTCCAACACATTTCAGGGCAGAAATAGACAGGGCAGATTTGCCTTCTTTGCCCTCCTTTGTCATGAGGTGGGTTTGGTGTGAGGAGAAGGATGTAGGGACCTCAGGCAGGCTCGGATTTGCCTGGAAGTTTGCCAATTACCAGCTGTGTAACTTAGAGCAAATTCTTGACTTCTCTGAGTGTAAATGCACATGAAATGCAAATACTAAAATCTCTCAGTAATTTTATTGACAGATTAAATAGAGGAGCAGAAGTAAAGTGCCTGACAAGGGGCGGTGTGCAATAGATATTAGTAATTGGTATTCTAATATGCTACCTGGTTGACTATAAAGAAAACCAGAATGGTCAGTAAAGATTCAATACCCATGAGAACAAGGGGGAAGAGAGATGTGTAATCTACTTAATGATGTGCTATTTCAATTTCTCTCTATCTTCCCAGGACAGCAATTGAAACAAACAGTCATAAGATGTGACATCTATATGTTTGCTGAGTTTGTACAGAGTAATTAATGTTTTGATCAGGTTCAAAAAATCTTAATTAGGTCTGTGAGGTCTTAGGGGATATATCCTTTTTTTCACTGGGTCTGTTTAGAAGACCGAGGATCACTTTCTCTGTGCTGGCTTGCTTCCTTTGAGAGGCGCCCCAGGAGGGCACCCCGATTCTAACTCCGTGCCAGTCAACCAGCGACACCTGTCATTGTTTCCTGGGACACGGGGGACTCAGTGGTGCGACTCTCCCGTGTTCTGCCCTCGTATAAGGAGATACCTTCTGTATCTTTGCTGCAAACACGTGTGGCGCTTCATGGCTCGGTTCTCTGTTTTGTGCATGTGAGTGTGGTTAAAAACAAATAGAACAAGCTTCAGAGTTAGAACTAGAAACTCTGTCTCTGTGCCTACATACAGGTCTACAGGTGAACTCCTCTTTCCTCACTTCTGTTCTTCATGCTTTTACTTTGCAACTGGGTCAGAGAATGTGTTCCCAGTGAGCCACTAACTTTTTTTTTTTTAAGTTTTATTTATGTATTTATTTTTTTACAGAGGGGAAGAGAGAGTGAGAGAATCTCAAGCAGACTCCAAGCTGAGCGCACAGCCCAATGTAGGGTTTGATCTCAAGACCCTGAGATCATGACCTGAGCTGAAACTAAGAGTTGGATGTTTGCCTACTGAGCCACCCAGGTGCTGAGCTCTTAACTTTGTACTTGTCCCTCCGAGTGCAAGGGGTAGCCCTGGGTAACTTGACAAGTGGTTCTTTATCAGTAAAATAGGAATAATACAGACATGGGACAGATGAGAGGACTTGCCATAGGTAACTTTGCAAGTTGTAAACTCACTTCAATTTGGGGTGATCTGTTTGCACTTAATAAATTCTACAGTAATGTTCCTAATAAATTCTATAGTCGTAACCACCTACTTATTACCCTTTGTTTGATAAAAAGAATTGGCCTTGAAACATGATAAAATATGAGAACTTGTGTTCTGCACAGAGAAGAACAATTAGAAAATTCATGAATTGTCCTTTTGTGTACATTGCATTTAATGGAAGTGGATAGTGGTTCATTCCACTGAATCTTATGTGTTGATTTGAGGTCTTAACATGTAAAAAGTACTACAAGTGTAAAGAAAGCTGAGTTTCTGGTGTGAGATGTCAGGTCTGTGAACATCAAATAGTGTTCCATTTTATTGATAGCCTGAAGAGCATATGAGACCATCTCAGAGACACCGCTTCATGGAAGTCATCTAAGCCTGTGTAATTCAATATCCCTGGGTAATAAGGAGCCTTGAATGATTTTCTAAACTCAATCATGTCAGCTGTCCAAATGACCTCAAAGGAACACCCAATAACTTGGTGTTTTCCCTGGCCCGCACACATGCATCCCAGAGGTTGTTACTAATAGATGTAGCAAATACTTGGCACTTCTTATTTCATATTTTATATTTATCTTGATATTGTTATCCAAATCCTTAATAATATTTAGCATTTACGAGTAATGATTTTTTTCTTCAGATCTTTTTATGAACATTAATGATTAATCCTCATTGCACTTCTGTGAAAAGGATATGTAGGAAGTTTCAGCCTTATATATAGAAGCAGGCTAATTCCCATTATTTTGACTCTGCTGAACCAGAGGATTTGGCCCATAAGGCACATTCAAGGCTCTTCCTGAGTCTTGAAAGGATACAGAATAACACAGGTTCAACATTGCCTCCTAAGTTTCCCAGAAGGTGTGTTTGTAACCTGCTGTTTGCCTCGGACACCCTTGAAATGAATCCTGGGGTAAGAAACCTTGTGGTTCGGCCAGGGACTCTGAGCTTCTCTCTCTCCCCACAGAGCTGTCACACATCGCACCAAGACCAGCCAGGCCACGCGGCTTTCTGGTGCAGCCCCTTGTCACTGGGAGCGTCTGTGGCTCGGGGTGGGCATGGTGCCCCCACCTGCTGCCTCAGGGACCACCAAAGGCTCACTCACCTGGACCTTGGGAGGCATCGAGACCACAGGTTGTTTTGTGGGGGAGTGTGGCAGTTAGGAGGGTCACAGTGATGGGGCGCAAGTCCCAGGTGATCTTCCCAACAAACTTAAGCGAGTTTCCTCCAGCAAGAAAGCAACTCCCAGAGCCGCTACTCACTATTATCCGGATGGCGGGTAGGCTGTTCCTCCGGGGGAACAGTACTAACCCTGAATGTGACTGTGTGCTGAGAAAGTCTCCCTGAGAACATGCATGATGCGAGGTGAAGAGAAATCTGTGTGTACTTGGACTCCGTGGGCCATCTTCTCTCCCCTCTGCTACTGACGCAGGACCTCCCCCTGGAGATGGCCCAGATTCTCCCAGCACCCACATCCGCCAGAACAGGACAAGTCCTCCACAGGAGACCATCCAATGATCTGGTTTCTGGGCTATGCAGATTTTGTTTGTTTTCTTTTTCTTTTTCTTTTTTTTTAAAGATTTTATTTATTTATTTGACAGAGAGAGACACAGCGAGAGAGGGAACACAAGCAGGGGGAGTGGGAGAGGGAGAAGCAGGCTCCCTGCAGAGCAGGGAGCCCAACGCGGGACTCGATCCCAGGGTTCTGGGATCCAGCCCTGCATCGGGCTCCGCGGGAAGCCTGCTTCTCCCTCTCCCACTCCTCTGCTTCTGTTCCCTCTCTCTCTCTGTCTCTCTGTCAAAATAAATAAATAAAATCTTAAAAAAAAAAAAAAAGAATTACAGGACTATGTCTGAGCCAAGGTGTCAGAGTTCCATCTGTATAGACAGGGGAGGGGGAGAGGAAGAGGGGGGAGGGGCAGTGGGAAGGGATGGGGTGGAAGAGGGGGCAGGGAGGATGGGAAAGGGGAGAGGGAGGGTGGCGAAGAGGGAAAGGGAGAGAGAAACAGAGAGGGAGAGAGAAGGAGGGAGGGAGGGAGGCAGAGAGAAGGAGGGGGAGAGAGGGAGGAAAAGGGAGAGGAAGGGAGGGAGGGAGTGAGGGCAGGGGAGAGCGAGACAGACAAGGAGGGAGAGGCACAGAGAGAGGACAGGGTGCCCGGCAGGAGAGAAGGCAGGAGAAGCAGAGAGCCTGAAGGTTTGGGGTCAGTCCCAGTGCTCTGACACCCTGTCTTCTCTGGGGAATGTCCAGGCTGTTGCTGCCCCCCCGGAAGGGTGCTCTGAGTGTCACGAGGATCACTTCTAGATCTTCCAGTCACCTAGTGGGTGGCCTCGGTGCTGGACTTTTGGGCCTTCCCCGGGCCCTCAGAGAACATCTGGTGATGGCCTCCTCATTTCCCTGCACAGCAGCCCCAGGTGGTCGGACTTGACCACCAAAGCCTCTGGCTTCGGAGGGCCCTTCCAGACCTGCTGGGGGGCCTCCATCCCCAAGCAGGGGCTTTGTGCAGAGGTGCCCATTGGAGCCCAAGCCCTGGCCCACATTGCTCTCTTGCAGGCCCCGGCCCCTCCCCCTCGGGGTAACCAGGGAGACTAGTTGCCATGGTGACTGAGCAGGTTTGCTCCACCCCCTCTGCAAGGAGCCTGGCCAGGACCCCTTGCCAGGACTGCACTGGCTGCTGGGAAAAGCAGGGCCCGGTGCCAAGCAGGCCCTTGTTCTCCAAGGCTCTCTGCCCTCATTTCCATTCCTGCCCTCTCCCTTCCCCTCTCTCCCCTCCGGGCCTGTGGAAATGAGAGAGGGGACCCCCTCTCCCTCGGGGTCATTTTAGGTGATTGGCAGGTAATTGGGTTGGGGGAGCCAGGCCGTTGGCTGCAGGTGGGGGGCAGGATCACTGCGGGCGAGAGCCTGCAGGTAAGCTGCTGGCTCCTCCACAGGCCGCTAACTTGCTGGCAGACAGCAGTGCCCATGGATGCAGGTTGCGGGGGGCCTGGCTCCTCGGAGGGGCTCTGGCTTCTTGGAGGGGCTCTGGCTTGCCAGGCATTTCTAGCCAAGCCGGCCAGATTTCTAAAAGGGCCCGCCGACCCTCCCCTGTGTTGGAATCTCCACTTCTCTGCGTGCATGAGATGGCAGGAATGGTGAGCCTCAGACATTAAACATAGAGTCTAAATGTTTCTCACAACAAATCTGGCCGTGCCGTATGGCCTTGCTGGCCTTCCAGGCTGGTGCTGACAGCCCCAGTCTCATCCAGAGCTGCCTGGCCCCCCCTCCCCAGGCCTCCAGGGGCCAGGCACTGCACGAGCAGCGGGGACAGTGACAGGGTCTCCTGACCGGCAGGGCTCCGGGTCAGCATTTCTCACTCTTACTCCTGAGACATCAGAGGGGATTTTGTAGGACACAAGGTGCACTTGGTGTGCATTTGCATTCATGTACGGCAAGTGGGCGAACTGTTCTTCATCCTTGCCTACCCAACACACTGAGCGCGCAAGCATTCATCATGGGGTGCGCCCACCTCTGTGCTGCATAAAGATCACTGGGTGCCTCTCTGCAGAGGAGGGACATCCCTCCCTGCTGCATTTTTGACCGACTCAGATTCTGCTCTTCTTAGAAGACACTTTTCCGGCAATTTCTGGGACCCCCTAAACAACGGTAAGTCTGTTCAGAACCCAACATGGAGGTTTGAGCCTCTGCCTGCAGAACTGCTCACTGCTTACCTGTCGTAATTCATTAAAGGAGGTGCCATCTCCCGCAAAGGCAGATGTTTATGTGGAGTTGTTCCTAATATTAGATTTGCAAAGCGATAGGTTGGTCCACAAAGTAACAAAGTTCCATAATTCCTGAGCCTAAAAATAATGAAAAGAAACCAGGGTACTTGAAATAGGTTTTCCTGGGCAAAATGACTAAGAAATAATCCAGCATTTTATTGTAATAACTGATGTGGGAAATGCACAGAAATGTAGACTGATGTCCAATGCAGAGGAGTTCTCTGATTCTTATAGGAGAAAACAAAACAAAACAAAACAAAACAAAACAAAACAAAACCCCTCTTATAAATCTGAGAAAGACAAAATATAAAATAAACTCTGCATCAAATATTCATCTGTGTTTCAAGCAGCTGGGAGGAGGAGCCACGTATCGTATCAGCTAAATGAGGGGTTTGGATGAAAGTAATCTCTCATTTCTCTTCCAACTCTGATGTTAGATTGTATGTGTGTTTTCTGACATTTCACAAAGCATCAGCTATCACAGATGGTCAGGCTGTTTTCCCCCTTAGAAATGTGGGTCTTAGGAAAGTCATGGGGTTATCTACAGCAGTATTTTGGGGGTGCAGGTAAGTGAAGAGAAGAGGAAGTTGAGTCCTAAGGTCTTGCCCATCCTGGTAGCACCTCTTCTCTGTTCCTGAATTCTAAAGGCTGGGGAGGGGGATGACTTGAGAGACAGCCCGACTGTCACGCTCACGGGACATGGGCTCCAACGTCAGAACCACTTGGAATTGAATCGTAGGTGGGTGTGCACGAGGCAACTCGCTTAGTCTACTTCTCATCCAACCATCTTTCTTTTATTTGTTCATTGATTTATTCATCCTTTCTGAGGTGCGAGGGATTTGCAGGGGGCCACACAGATAAAAATACCTGGTCTCATGGGGCTTATAGTCTGTGGTGGGGAGAAAAACCACAAACAAAATCAAATATAAATATACCCCATGTCAGGTAGTAGTTAGCCCTATTCAGGAAATAAAAAGCAGGCTACGCAGAGAGGCTTGCAGGCAAGGGGACGTGATATTTTGTCACAAAGGGCCTTCTAATAAGGTGACCCACATGATGTGATGTGCGTCCCCTGAGCATCTCCACAAAGTCACCATCACCACAGTGTCTCTCTCCCTCACAGGTCTGTTCTGAGGATGCATCACTTGTGTGATGCAGGTGAGCAGGTGTAGGTGACATTTCCCATAATGCAAATGGAGGGTATTCACACTGTAGGCATATGCAGAATGGCCATCGTCTTTCTCTGGACACATTTGGTAAGATGATTCTACAGAGGCCACAAGGAAGTTGCCCCTTCAAGGGACTTTCTCATGTCACATAGATAGAGGTATGCTCCTTGGCAACCCAATTTAGAAACCAGAAATAGCGGTCTACATTGGTGTTCCATAGCTTATAAACCACTATGAGATTTTAGGATCAGAAAATGCCCTTTATAACTGGAACACCTGCCACCGATGAGTGCCACTCTGGGCACCCAATGCTCCCAGATCTACCAAGCAAGTGTAATGATTGCACCAGTTTGCGTTGAATTGGGTCCCCTAAAAAAAGTTGAAGTCTTAACTCCTGAACCTCAGAATATGACTTTATTCGGTTAACCTGAGGTCATACTGGGTTAGGATAGGCCCTAACCCATTGTGGCTCGTATCCTTATAAGAAGAGAGGAAGAATATAAATATAGAGGCCCCAGGGGGAAGACAGCCAGGAGACGTCATGGAGGCAGAGACTGGAGAGATACATCTATGAACCAGGGAACACCAAGGTTTGGCAGCCATCACCAGAGGCTGGAGAGGGTTTGGGGACAGATTCGCCCTCAGAACTCTATGAGGAACCAACCATGCCAACTCCTGGCTCTTGGACTTCTGGCTTCTAGGAGGAAGAGAATGAATTTGTTGTTTAAGGCACCCACGTTTGTGGTCCTTTGTTACAGTAAATCCAGGAAACTAATACACTCTCTTTTTAGAGGTGAATAATCTATGGATTAGACAGCTTGTCTGATTTGGCCAATGAAAAATAAACAAGGGCTGGAATTTCAAGATCAGCTAGAAGATCTGCATGCAGACCCTTGGCCCATTTGCAAAGTGAGAACCGCTTGTATTACAAATGAAGAAACATAGAAGCCAACCAACTGGGGCTGGTAATTCCCTTTTCCCCTTTTTAAAAGCTGTCGCTCATGACTGAGTAATTGAAAACGATGACTCTATTTTAAGAAACCGATGGCACAAATATACCCAATATTTTGATCTCCAGAATTGAAATGTCCAGATGAGGATGGGGCACATGCCCATAAGAGGCAGACAGCAGTCCCGGCGTGGGGCTCCGTTCTGCTGGAGTTCCATCAGAGTTGAATGTGCCAAAGGCAAGTGTTTAAATGTCAATTGGACAGATTTCCAAAACAATTTAGAGGCATAGGAAATTTAAAGGTTATCTAAACCTTGGAGGTGTCATATGGATAGTAGCCAAATAGCACCACTGGTCAAACCATCAAGAATTCTGATAGATCGTTCTTTTGCTGCTCCGACCCTGGTTCTTCCCAGAACATGATGCCTCACACCAAGGTGAGCAGATGGTTCTTCACCATTTATGGATATGAGACTGGTCTGAGCTTTTCCCCAAATGCTGCTGTACTAGTCAGTGTTCTCCAGAGAAACAGAATCAGTAGGATGTGTTTGTGTGTGTGTGTGTGTATTCAAATGTGAACCTCATCCAGAAATGCCCTCCCAGACACATCCAGTCATGTTCCACCAAATATCTGGGCATCATGTGGACCAGTCAAGTCGACAGGTAAAAATAACATCACACTTGCCTATTGATAGAGGATGTCTTTATTCCGAAATGGCCAACAATCCCATTTCCTCATGGGCCATAAGTCTTACATTTAGAAGCATTACCTTGCATGCTTATATTCAAAGAAAGACATTTGCTCCCTAAGCAGCCGTATTATTTCTAATATGATAGCACTCTACCTATGTTCTTTCCCTTTAGTATTTAAGCATGTGATTGGTCTACTAGCCACTTGTCCCTACAGCTTATAGATCATTTAGTTGTTGAGATTTAAATTTTATTTAAATTTTGACTCCAGCCATTATTCTTCAAACAACCTAAGGGTTGTAGGCTCTGCATTTGACCCTAATATTCCAACCCATGAACCAGTTTCCTTAGTGTGAAATTACATTATGTAAGAGGCTCCCCTTTGTCCATTATCTGGGCATTTCAGTGACAGAGCTCTCAAAGAGGCACGATATTGTAACTCAGGAAGGGCCAGGAGGTGCAAGGGGAGAGAATAATAGTTTTAAGGCCACCATGGTAATTTCTTCTATTCTTAATGCCATAGAAAGAGCACAGTGAAGAATGGGCATGAGGTGTTTCTTCCTGGCAACTTGTCAAAGGAAGAATATTTTATGCAAATGGAGATATTCTATTCCGAGAAATAATAGATCTATAGTGATTTCATTCTTGTGTTTAACTGGACAAGGTTTACCTTTAAAAGATAGGTTGGCCCCTACCAGCACTACTTGTTGAATAAAGAAGGAATGCCGAGAAGATATTAATTGTACTACATTAAGCTAATAGCAAGCAACCCGCATGCCATACTAGAGAGGGGTCATCGAGAAAAATTTGTTAAAGAATAATTGGGTGAGCTGAATTACTTAAATAGGTATTAAAAATGATAAAGTCAGTGCAGAAGGATTAAAAATAAAAGGCACTGAGAAAATGCTGAAATCCTGACCTTTGGCTATCAGCATTGCATTCTACCAGGAGAAATTAAGTCACAGATAGAATGTTGTAATTGGCTTTTCCCAATTTGATGCTGAAAGACTCACCAATAACCAAGAAATGCTAGAAATAAAATGCAAAAAAAAGAAATTTGATTTTCTGGCTTTTTTGCCTTTACTTACTTACTTACAGTTCCCATGTGAAGTTATACAAAGTCCATGGGCTTCTGGCAACATGGCTTACCATGTCCTTTGGCAGTGGGTTCCCAGCCTCAGTCCTGAGAGCTGTTGGTGGGATGGTGTCCAGTGCGGGACCGAGGAACAGGATTATAGCAGCTGTTCAGAGTGCACCGTGCCTTGGGTTCAGCACCCACACAGAAGCCCTGAGGAATTTCGCATCATGTAGCAAATGCTTATGTGTGAGGCACGGTGAGAGTCACAACACATAAGATGCAAATTCTGCTCTTGCTGTTGGCTTGACGTCAGCAAGGAAGACAGAAGATAACTAACTTTGTTACAGTGTGTGTGTGTGTGTGTGTGTCCTAGGGCTGGGGAGGGGGGAGTACGACAAGGGGTGCTATGGAAGCACCCACTAACAATGTGAGTACACAATATTTAGATTCTGAAAGGTTTTCACACTGCATTTCTTCTCTTCTTAACAGCTCAGTATTACTGTCTATTCCTTTTTAGATACATTGTATCATGGCCACACAATGCATCTTCTGCAAGAAACCGGGTAGCTAGAGATGCCGTGAGGACTGCTCCCAACTATACAGCAAATTTCCAAATGCAATTGGCTGGTGGGTTTGGATGCAACTCACTCTACTTTGAAAATTTAGCATTAATTCTACATATCACTCCATTTGTTTTCTCAAATGAAAAGTGGAAGATTGATTTGTTTGTTAAAAGCAAACCCTTTCATAGGTAACTGGAATGATTTTTTTTTTCTGATGGAGCTATATCAATTCTATATTAATTTCTATAATTTATATTCATTTCTTGAGGTTTTAAAATGTTATGTAAATTTTTTACCAAATACTGTCTCTAAAAAGGTATAGTTTATAGTAATTTTGATAATACTATTAAAAGAAAAATATGAATAAAAATGTACCAACAATTCCATGCTAAATGGCATGAGTTACTTTAGAAATACATTCTTACTAATCAAGGACAATCTTCCATATGTATATATTATGCTAGGTACTGCATATGCTATCAGAATAAAACAGGATTATTCTGAATTTGAAGAAAAATGAAAACTTCACTTTTTTGAGGAAAAAAGATCCTTAGCAGAACTACAAAACTGTTTAAGCACCAACCGGAATGAAAAACATTCCAGATTATCTTCTCTCTTTTTAAATCAAGTTCAAAGCCATATGAGGGAGACCTCCAAACTTTTGAAAGCCATGCTGGTATTTTGAATAGATATATCGCAATTAAAAGAAAACAGAATGTCTAAAATTCAATTGCTAATAATTGTACATGTTTTAGGAAAACTTGCCCATGGTAAATTTCAAAGTAGACTTTTTCAATTCAAGGTCTCAACACGGTTAGGTCTAAAATGGCCACCCTAATTCTTCCCAAGGTCCTCCAACAATATCATTCTGAAAGATATGAACCCCAGAAAGGTATTTTGTAGCTCCTATGCCAAAAGTCATTTTTTGAATGTCATCAGTAATTATACTTTACCCCCAAAATTAGCATGAATATTTTTTTATTTTGGAAGAAAAAGATAGATTCAAAAAAAGAAGAAAATTAAAAAAATATGACAAGTTGCAATAATAGCAAACACATAGAATTACTTTTGTAAGTGATGTCACTGTATCTGCTCACTTACACCTGACAACTCTTCGAGGAAGTGAAGAGATGCCAATTATTGCCAATTATTGCCCTCCCATTTCACGAGTGAAGGAATGGAGGCAAAGGGGATGAATAACCGGCTGGAGGCCCCAGAGCCGCAGAAAAGTAGTATAACTGAGGTTCATTTGGCGCGTTCTTATTTTTGGTGTTAACTTTGCCCTGCTAGATGGAGAAAACCATTACATTTGTGTATGGATGTTCAAGAAAAGGGAAAGATAGACATACCATTTTGTTAGCTGCTTTTTTCACTGTAAGATATATGATGTGCATTTTTACAACAATTACGTCACCATAGCACTTTTAACGGTTGCATCATAGTCAATGCTTTATTGTTTTGCCAAATCTCATCATCAGTTTCACTGACCCTGCTTGTTAAACATTGCCACCAACAATAGTCTTATATCTGCTGAGACCCAAATCTTCATACTCCTCCACAATTGTGCCCTGGGATAAATTCCTAGGATGGAATTACTGGGTGAAGAGTTTATAGATCTGAAGTTTTGATACATTGCCACTCGTGCTCCAGGGAAGATGCAGGATGCTCAGGCCCTTGGCGGGCACCGGTCACCTTCTAATTGTTGCATCAATCGGCTTCCTCTGGGGCTCGTCCAACAACCTCCGAAGCGTCCACATGTAATCTTTTTCCTAGAAAATGTTTCCTTCCTTATTTTCTGTAATGCTGCTTTCTGGGTCCCCTGCAAATCTCGCTGCCTAGTCTTACTCAGGGTTTTCCCACTGAAGACCTCCAGGAATTAACAGAACCATCCCCTGCTGTTTCGCCCTTCATACGTTCTGCCAGGTGAGTCCACCTGCTCTCACTCCTGCCCAGGTCTCCAGGTGTACCCCACCGTCCCTTCTTCACCCCTGACCTCTAGTTTCCACCACCTGTGGGGCGTCAGAGCGACGTCCTGATTCCCACACATGTATCTGCACCAGCCCCAGTGGCAGGGAAGACGAGGAAGGCGCCATGGCCATGGGAGACCCCAGGATTAATGGGAAGTGAAGAGATGCCAACGTCTCTGTGGACACCCCCCGCCAACTTGTTGTGCTCACTTTTCCTACTTTTTCTCTGGTGTGCTAGGTTAGAGCACACAAGCAGATATTCAAAATCACTTGATGGATTGCAAAATAAACTATCATAACTGACAAAGCTGAAAGAATATCATTTTCAGATACATAGCAGCCCAATTTATACATCAAAGAATGCTATTATTAAGTCAAAGAATAGGGGGAGAAAACTATTTCAAATATGTTAGATCAGTCAAAAATAGTAGCATAAGGCTCTCTACCCACGAGGAGCTTAAAATGTTGCTGGGGAGGTGCACCGTATTTACAATGAGTGAATAAGATAGGAGCACGTAGTGTGTGCACATGCGTGCATGTCCCGGCATTAAAGATGCTCTCACAAAAGTCTACACAGCGGTTTCTCTTCCATTGAGAGCATGATAGCAAACAATAGGGATTATTTATTGAGCACAGGCATGGGGCCCTTGTCTCCTGGATTTCCCCCAGTCAGTCCTTGAGGCTGATTCTTTGACCAAGACTGCACAGAGGGAAAGTCATAGAGCCAGGCATTTGGCCTCAAAAGTCACAGTAAGCCACGGACCAGCCTAAATGTGGAAAGGGTGTCCCAGGCAGTCACTGAAAAGATCCATGATGGGGTGTGGGCTCGTCCCCCAAAATCACAGGTCATGACAGAGCAGTGAACAACACCCGCAAACATGTCCCACATATGACCCACTCTGTATTTCTATCCGTTTGAATAACTGATCCACTTTTCCCCTTGGGAGTTTTTCCAGCTCACTCCTGTTAATTCCCAGTGTTGATTTTCTTCTCAAACTTTTGCCTTCCAAAGTTATTATCCCTGCTTACATGAGCAAAGTAGATGTTTGACTCTGAAGCATGCCTTCCCTCTTCAGGTATGCAGCCCCTCACCTGCCTTCCACCTGGCGACTGAGTCACGTTAAATTGTATGTCACATCTGTTTCTTCCTGATCGATGGCCTTCATTTTCTGGCTCTTGGTCATTCCTTGGCTTTAAAGAACACACAAGCCAAAATTCCAAATCTCCATTTCTTCATAGAAATGAAGAACTTTCTTGTTTCTGCAAATGGTGTCTCTAGGGGGGTTAGAGTGCCCAGCTGAGGTGGACATTGCGGAGGAGCGGGCTGGGCAGCAGAGAAGTCGTGTGTCCTCAGCCCCCAGCTGCAAGTGCACAGTGAGACGTAAAAAGATGAGGCGCCAGCCCCGAAGCGTTTACAACCTAAGTCAGACATAAGGAGGTGGCAGCCAGCCCTAAAGACTCCATCTGTGCAGATATGACTGGTACAGAGAAGGCTGCAAGATTTACAGGACAGGCGAGTATGTCCAGTGCCGGGAAACCCGACATGGAGCTCAGAGAGGTTCAGGGAATAAAAGTAGGAGAAGGTATAAGTTGGGGCGGTGATGAGCTAAAATGATCTACCAAAAAATTGAAAAGAAAGTGTTGGGAAGGGGCGCCTGGGTGGCTCAGTTGGTTAAGCATCTGCCTCAGCTTAGGTCGTGATCCCAGGGTCCTGACCAAATCCCACATTGGGCTCCCCGCTCAGCGGGGAGTCTGCTTCTCCCTCTGCCCCTCCCCCTTGCTCCTGCTCTCTCTCTCTCTCTCTCTCTCTCATTCCCTCAAATAAATAAATAAAATCTTAAAAAAAAGAGAAAGTGTTGGGAATAACTTAACAGGACAACCAAATACATGTTCCATCACCACATTTATCACAAGATAGTCATCTTCTACATTGTTACTTATTCAAAATGGCTTTTCCAAGATGACTGACCCTGTGGGGCTACAGCCCTAGTCTCATCGGTTCTGCTAAACACTGGGTGGTGTGAGAAGAGAAAGCAGCGCTCTCTGGTTCTGCTGCCCTCTTCGGTATCTGGGTCACCAGCACTTGTACTGGGGGCTCTAGCTTGCTCGCAGGAAGTGCACACCCTTGGTCCCTGGGAGAGCTTACGGCCGAGGAACCCCTGTATGTATGATGACGAACATGTGTCCTGATAAGCAGGTAAAACCTCCTTCTAAAGGACCCTGGTGCAGCAATGACTTTTGTCATTAGAGTTGCTGGCGAAGGGGAATGTTGAATGCTCAGTAGGGGAACAGAAGGCAGGGGTGTGACTTTCAGGAAATCCCATGAGCACACTCAGGGGGAATTGGATGTGACTTTGTACAAGGAGCCCATGACAGCGGGGATTTTGGGTGTGTTGTGGGGTCGTGAGAACGCCCTTGGGTGTGTACCCTACGCAAGCACCGAGGAAACCAATCCCTGTATTGGAAGACACCATCCCTTGGCCTCCTGGCTCTTCAGGAGCACCGGCCACAAGGAGTCAG
Source organism: Neomonachus schauinslandi (assembly GCF_002201575.2). NCBI lineage: Eukaryota > Metazoa > Chordata > Mammalia > Carnivora > Phocidae > Neomonachus > Neomonachus schauinslandi. The sequence goes on from NC_058416.1 coordinate 3,228,729, forward strand.
GAGGGCGGCTTAAGCACTGATAGCATTGATTACACTTTTTCTAGGAATGGGAAAAGCATAAATTCATTCAGGAAATAGGCACATTATGGGGAAAAAAAGCAATCAGGTTTCACCACTCAGGAAAAAGAACAGTTGACATTTTAGTGTAAAGTACTTTTATGCACTCATCTGTAGGGTTTTTTAAAAGATTTTAAAAATGTTTTTTTTTAAATATTTTATTTATTTATTTGACAGAGAGAGCACAAGCAAGGGGAGCAGCAGAGGAAGAGGGAGAAGCAGGCCTCCCGCTGAGCAGAGAGCCTGATGAGGGGCTTGATCCCAGACCCTGAGACCATGACCTGAGCAGAAGGCAGATGCTTAACTGACTGAGCCACCAGGCACCCCTAAACCTTTTATTTTTAAGTAATCTCTGCACCCAATGTGAGGCTCAAACCTACAACCCCGAGATCCAGAGTCATATGGTCTATCTACTGAGCCAGGGGGAGCCCCAGTAGTTTTTGAACAAATACATCACAAATTGTTGAAACTTTTGCAGCCAATTGATTTGTAATGACTGCATTGTGTTCTTTTGATTTCTTAAAATAAAGGAAAACCAGCAAACATACAGTTTGCAAGTAAGGAAAAAAACACAAACTTACCTGATAGTTTCCCATACCTTTCACTCCATTGCTGCTCCTGCAGCAGCCCCCTCTGGAGGGTGACCCTGTATCCCCTAGGATGTGAGCTTCAGATCTTGCTGATGTGGGGATTCTCGGTCCTGGTGAGCAAGGCAATCACGCGGTGCTTTGTTGGTCTGAATGACCGTGAGGAGTTGCAATGCAGTGCGTGGAAATACCAGAGATACTCACCCTTCTCCTCCTAGGCTTCCCCTCCCCTTCCAGACCTGGGACACCATCTCTGCACCCATTTGGGACTAAATTGAAAAGTAGGGCATGAGGGCGGCGGGGGCTGCAGAGCCCATGACCTTGAGAGAAGGCAGGTTTTTCTGGGGACTGGGCCACCTGGCTGCAGGCCAGCTAACAGGGTAGGAAAGTCCCATGCAGTCACTTGAAAAAAATCTTTCCTTATTAAAAAAAAACCTCCATAAAATTTCTCCACCTGTTCTTAACAGTCTATTACTCCTGTCCTTCTGGGGGTGATATGTTTTTACTTCTTCTGTATTCTGTGGCGAAGGATTCTTTTCATTATGAATTAAAATAACTTTTCGTTTTACTTCTCTAAAGTTTGTTCTGTCTTGGGACGTCCTGGCTGAGCTCCGTGTTTGGTAAAATCCCCTATAGGCAATTCAGGGCTCCATTGTCTTCAAAATTCCATTATCTGGGGGGACACATGACTCTGTATTTGCTCCCATTGCTTTAATTAGATTTGTTTTTCTATTTCTAGAATTGTGATAAGTGACCTAAACTCTACTGCCTCATATCTCTGAGATTTTATTCCAGTTAAAGGCTTCTTAGCCACTTTTAAAACTTGTTGAAATCCTTTCCCCCAAAATGTAATTTCTCTCTTTTAAACCATAAATTTAATCTTTTTATGATAATTTCCCACATGATTTGACTACTGGCAACTAACCCTTCTTGAAAAGCAAATAGAAAAGATCATGTCCAAGGAGTTATCTGTTTTGTCTTCTAAAATAAGCAACTATCCCCCAAACTACTTCAAGGAAATGTTTGCAAAGTTGTGGTTTTACTATTTTGTTTTTTGTTTTTGCTGAAGGATTTTATTTTGACTCTAGCCCAGGGGCCAGCAAACTTTTTTTTTTTTTTTTTAAATGAACGTCCAGACAGTAAATACTTTAGGTTTTGTGGGCTATATGGTTTCTGTCACAATGACTCAATTCTGTCATTATAACATGAAGCTGTCATAGATGATATGTAAGTGAATGACTGGGGCTGTGTTCCAATAAAACTTTATTTACAAAAATAAGCAGTGGGCCATATTTGGCCCACAGGCCTAGTTTGCTTACTGATGTTCAAAGTGATAAATTAAACTTCTCTTCCATCAGGACCTGGCTCATATGAATAACCAGACAAGGCATTTCACTTTTTCTGGTCTCATTAAGGGATATAGAATGATAAAACTTTAGAAATAATCAAATATCAGCATTTTATAAGTGGCCTACCTGAGCGCTAGAGAAGTTCAAATAATTACAAAAATTAACATGAATCGTAAATGACACAGCTCAGATGTAGGTCCCTGCTGTCTTGGCTTGGTGAGCTCAGTAACCTCGGTCTCCCATGTACCCTTTTGGTAATAGTTTTTAGGACGGGCTAAGAACCACCTAATTCATTATAGCTTCCACTATAACTCCTGCTCATCTTCCTCCTCTTCTCCATTTTTGCTCTAGTCCAGGAAGTTCCTTCCATTGTGCAGGTTTTTCAAGGAAGTGATTTTCTTTGCCTTAAAATAATATTCATAGTAATTATTTAATAATAGCAATATATACTATGTTTGCTCTCAGCTCTCACTTTGTATCAGGTGTTGGGCTATCTAATCTGTACAATTTGTTTCCTATTCTTTTTTTTTTTTTTAAAGATTTTATTTATTTATTTGAAAGAGAGAATGAGAGAAAGCACATGAGAGGGGGAGGGTCAGAGGGAGAAGCAGACTCCCCGCTGAGCAGGGAGCCCCATGCGGGACTCGATCCAGGGACTCCAGGATCATGACCTGAGCCGAAGGCAGTCGCCTAACCAACTGAGCCACCCAGGCGCCCCTTGTTTCCTATTCTTAAAATGATTCTACAAAGTAGGTACAATTAGTTCTTTTCTTTTCTTTTTTTTTTTCCAGGTAAGAATATTGACTTTCAGAGAACTTCATGGACTCACCTCAAATCACACAGATTTTTACACAGCAACTTCCACATATTTTTTCACATGCCCATTGTTTTAAAATTCTTGATCTAATGGCCTCTTTTCTTTGTCCCTTCGGTGATACCACCATATCTCACTTTTCAGATTAAGTTGGAGCGGTGATTCTGAGCTAAAACCCCCTGGTTCCTGTTCCTTATTTTTCACGTGTACAAGACTGAGCCATGGAACACAGCCCATCTACAAATACTGCAGTGATGTGGCTGCCATGGATATTTATGGAAAATAGATATTAGATGACAAAAGCACACCTAAGCAGCTGCTGTATGACGAGCTTTAATGGGGTGGCTGCAAGCAGGGTGGAGCGAAGGAATTCCTCCAGGGACTGGTGAAGAACAACTTTCAGCAGAAGGCAGTATGATTGGGCACTGCTGGGACCCGCCTGGCACAGAGCAATCAGAACTGGGTGGTTCTTTTAGTGCAAGAGAACCCAGAAAACATGAATCTAAGAGATAGAAATGTCAAAAGTTACAAGCAGTGCAAATAGTCACTATAGTTGTGGGCCAAAGGAAAAGTCTTTACTTGAGTAAATGTGGAAGGAACTTCTGGCAACAAATATGCAGGCATGGATTAAACCAAGTAAATTATGATAAACTAGACCAACATCGGCAAGAGAAAAACACCTTCAGATGCACCATCGTCGAACATAAAAGATAACACACTTAAATTAGTGTAATTAGACTCAATCCTCGCCACCCAAAATTTACCATGGAGTTGAGGAGGCAGGACATACATTCACGCTCCTTGGAATTTGGTGGAAGTATTTCCAGAAAGATGGCCCTTTGCCGACTCATCCATTTCTACTTTCAAATAAGGTGGGATTTCATTTGTTTGTTTGTTTTTTTACTACCGAATGGGAAAGTTTGGGGATTTTTCTGGATTAGTGCATTCTTTTGTTAGTTTGACCTTTTTGTTCCATGCAAAATGAGCAATGTCCTTGGCTTCATCCAATCTGTCTTTGAAGAGAAATTGCTATCTCTTCACGATAAATCTCATGGTATGTAAGAATACCGTACAAATAAATGGGGGTTGGAATCTTGAATTCTGTCTGTGCCGAGTCACCCTGCATCATAGAATGTAGAGCGTGGCTTAATGGTTGCAATGCGGAAGAACCAAGGCGAGGACATTCGCAAGCAATATGGATGGCTGGCCTGAAGCTGCTATGGCGGCCGCCTGTGAGAGATGCATTGATATGGCGCCTCTACCCAGATGGCTTTCACTGGAGCTAGTCTGAGTGTCTCAGGAAGGAGACTTTCAACTACCCAAATCAGTTATCGCTTCAGTACATGTGTTTTTAAAATCCTTTTTATGTTTGGTAAAAAATCTCTGCTTGAGTAAACAGTTACATCACTAATTGCTAAATATGACATTATCAGATTGTTTTGACTTCCTGGGGGTAAGGGTAAGGAAAAAGGTTAATTACAAATACTTTTGTCTCTAACTAATGGGAAGCAGTGTTAACATCTGTGTGCTGCCTGCAAGAAGTTTGGCAATAATCTCTATGTATCAACCAGAGTAGAATAGAATGACCCAAAGTGTGGATGTCATTGCATTACCTGAATTTACCCAGCAGCTAACAAAATAGGTCTCTTTCGCTAAAGACTAATTTTCACATAAAAAAAAAAAAATCTTTATTATGGGCCTAGTGCAGTTAAATTGCCTGACACAGTAGGGAATCTATACTTAGCCTGGTAATATTAAGCACTGAGAAATGCCTCAGGTGATGATCAAGCTGAGTGGTAATTCAGACCCCTGATAATTCTCTTCCAAGAAAATTCCACCAGGTGGCACAAAATATCTCAAACAGCACTGAGCATGCTCTCTCTTTGGACCACAGTGAATTGTGGAAAAAAGATGAAGAATTGCTAAAGATTGTAATAAGCCTCCCCTCCTCTTCCCAAACGCACACGTTCTTATCCTCAAACAGCTTTCTGAAAGACAAAAAATATATACGTGACAATATATATGTATACATTCTGTATATTCACTGAAATTCACCCTTTGAATAATGTATAGGGCTACTCAGTAGAGATAAATAAAGCAGTGTGGGAAGAGAAATGGAGATTTGCAAAGTTGCCAAGTCACCAAATCTAAAGTCATCAAGTTTGTAGAGAAATCTTAGTACAAAATCTTTCCATGAGTTTAAATGCAGGATCATTCATACAAGTTGTAAATGTTCTGGCATGTTGAGAAACTATAGTGATATAAAGATCTGTGGTGTTTAACCGAAGACAAAATTGTTGCTACTTGAGGCCAGGGGGAAGACTTTATGGGGGAATGAAATAGGGTGAGACAGTTTTCTTTGTTCTGGATTCTGCCACTACTCCTTAAACCATGGTCTAATATTTGCCCAACATTGGGAGTAAATATATGCTGGAATGGGGTATCAATTCAGTAATTAGGTAGAGATTGTAATAATATGCAATCCCAGGTGATTCCAGCCTGGTGCGTAGTAGGGGAGGGGTTTGGCTTTGGGCCTGTGAAGGGCATCTTGAGTAACCTGTGGAGAAGTTTTCTCAGCTTGCTCATGGCACTGTCCTGGTCCCGGAAACACTGTCCTGATATGTCTGTGCAAGGGTCAGGCATATGCATTTTGAAAGAAAACTTCCCAGATAATTTTAAGGTGTCTTCTAATTAGGACATTTAAATTTAAAGATTTCGTTTTCTTTGGTGATAGTCATGGGTGGGCCCCCAGAAGTTCCATTCTAACAGACCCTTCCTGAGAACCAGGGAAGATCAGTACCCATGAGTAGATCTGGCAAGAAATCTAGTGTCTCTTCCTTAAAGAGAGATTCTTCATTTCTCTCTGGAGATGGAAGATAGTTGAGTCATGTCATTCAGTTATTTCAAGCATCCTTCATGCTCACCTGTCTCTGAAGGAATGGCTTGTCCCTTAAGGAGAAACAAAATATAAATACATAAGAAAATGATATAAGAATTGTTCTTAAAGTGGACTTTGAAAAATGCACACTTGAATATTTTGAGCAGCAAGGAAATAAGAACAAAGAATCAGAAAATTAAGTTATGTGGATCAATTAATACTTCACTCATTCTAAGTGGAATGTGGGATATATGAGGGATAGTCAAAGGAATAGAGCCTTAAATTTTAGAGTAAAGTGTTTGAGGTTTCTTCAGTGTGAAGCCAACAATGTTTCTGATTCAAGATATAACATGAATCATTTTATGCATTGGGAGGTTTAAACATGACAGCTATATGTAAAATGAATTAGAACAGGAACCGATTGAATTAATACTTTTACTAAGTTCTTTCTAGTACTAGGCTTTGTGATAGGTACCAATGTACATTCAGCATTTCACTTAAACCTTATCATGACTTTGTAAAGTAGGTGCTCTTATTACCAATTTTAACTACAACAACAGTCAAGGCTTAGAGAATTTAAGTGCTCTGCCCCAGTGTATAATTTTAAATGGTGGAATAGGAATTAAAGCCCAATTCTGTTGGACTTCAAGATCCGCAAGCATGATGATTATATTGAGTCATCTAGGAGTGCATGTAAGGAGAGAATTAACAGTCATTCAGGATAGAGGTGATGAATTAAAAAGCAATTCCAAGAGAAAAAAGTTTTCCTAGCAAACTATAGCATAAAGCTTTTTTCTACTAGAAATTAAATGATAGAAATTTTATATGGAGCAAAAGTCAAAAGAATTTTTAAAAATCACACTTGGGTAGAAACCGACATTGCAAGTAACACATAACCTCCCCCATTTCCCGGTGTCCAAGGACACTCGAGGCTCTTCTGGTCTGTAGTGCAGCTAGTTCTCCAGTCCCTCTCTTCCTTGAGCTCCTGAGCTCCATGATTTGTGTTTGGCAAAAGTCCAACAGTATTAGACTGTCAATTAGATAATGTGATTAATTTAAACTCTAAGAATGCTTGACAAAAGTACTGAGGTAGAAAACTACCATCTTTGCATTTACATAATACCTCATTTTGAGAAGAATGGATGTTCAAGCCATTAATTAAAGAGGTTCTGCTGTGAAGCAAGAAGATGCTCTAAACCCAGGTAGACCTTACTGGGTTTGGTTTCCTCACCTGTAAGAAAGGACTGACCATGCCTATCACCCCAGGCATTTCACAGGGACAAATGGGAAAACCTACAATGGAGATGTGCCTCGCATTTGTCAGTATTCGGCCAATGACAATTGTCTTCCACCTTCAGTTTTGCGAGGGTTGAATGTGTATTTCACTTCTGGGCTCCGGGTGTCTTCTCAGTATCTAAAGATAAGAACACGGCAGGTGTTCAGTCCCCTTGTCCATCACCTTCACACACCATTCATTCATTCACCCACTTATTCAGTGAACGTGTTTTTGGAACCTCCTCTGTGCATGGTACTGGCTACTGACAGATGAAAAGTAGGTCAAGGAAAGACACAACCGCATGTATGCAGAGGGGAACTATGGCGAGTGGAGAGGCATCACCTGATGCAGTCCACAGGGCTCTGAGAAGACTCTTGGGAAAGACATGTCTGATTTGGATTTTGAAGAATGCATGTGAATTACCCCAGAGAAGACAAGAGGGAGGAGGCAGAAAGTGATGTCCAGAACAGAAGAGTTCTAGTTCCTTAATTAGAAAAGACTTCTTACCTTCCTACTGGAAGGGTGACCATCTGATATGTATTTTAGCAATAACATCCCTATGATTCCTCTTTTCTCTGGATTCCTTCTCACATTAGTCTTGGGCCAATTTAAGAATTCTTCACATTGAAATAAGGGGCTATACCTAATTTCTGCTGGCCAGTCAGACCAGTGCTAGAGAGAGCAATATTTTCTACTCTACTTCTTTTAAACATAGCAATAAAATATTGTTGGAGAGGTGAGACCTACAGATTTCTTCACTTGAACTTTATTGTTTTCCTTTTGTTTCTCACCCTACCCCACTGCTGCCTAAACCTCACCCCACATAGTGTGGGATATTGCCACAAAATCAGAATGGTAGTTGAGGTTATATGACCAGTTTCAATTTCAATGTGCTTCATTACACTTAGTTATGTATTGTTGATCATATTACTGAAAAACCCTTAATTTTAGGTAGGAACAAGAGTTCTTGTGCTCTCTTTAACATCTCTGATGGAGGAGTGATGAATTGAAATCTTTTCAAACTCTGAAAATGTGTGATCCAAGCTATTATCATACAGTTTTTGTCAACCATTTCACATCAAAAGAAATAGCTGTACTTGGTGGGGTCAGAGAGTCATATAGGAAGCTCTAGAGTTGAACAAATGCTCTTTTTGTTTGCTTTCCACTTATCATTCAGTTATTTTGTAGGCTTTCACGCATTATAGCTAGTCTGTTTTTTTTATTCCAATATGTTTATTTAAGTGTTTTTGTATTTTAAAATAAACAAATACATTCCAGGGTCACTTTTTTTTTTTTTTTTTGGTCTCTTTTTAAATTTCTGTCACTTTGTTTCCAGTATTACTGAAATAGCATTTAAAGCAATGTTCATGAACAGTGTGATACATCACACCCTATTTTTATTCACTACTAGGTGTGAGTTTTTCTTCTTTTTTTTAAGATTTTATTTATTTATTTGACAGAGAGAGACACAGCGAGAGAGGGAACACAAGCAGGGAGAGTGGGAGAGGGAGAAGCAGGCTCCCCACTGAGCAGGGAGCCCAGTGCAGGTTTTGATCCCAGGACCCTGAGATCATGACCTGAGCTGAAGGCAGATGCTTAATGACTGAGCCACCCAGGCACCCCGGTAGTGAGTTTTTCTAAAGTAGAGCTCATGTCTTAGTCATTTTCATAGGCTCTACAACATTTCTCAGCACATACTACCCATTTATAAAATTCTTAAATTTTTTAAAGGGAGTTCTCTAAAATTCTGTAGCTTTCATGAGTAGAAAAAATACTATGCATATATTGTCAGTTAAGCTCTGGCATGAAAGACTTCTGTCAGCATTTCCATAGGGTTGGTCTATGCAGTCAAAGCTGAGCAGATGATTGTATAAATTATCAGATAAGCTCGGTCCAGCTAAAGAACATTCGAGTAAACAGAAGCCCTGTGTAACTTGTCTTGGTAGAGTTGGGTTCTCAGTCATTCCAGATCAGAAGCATGATGTCTTCTTTCCCACACATGCATTCACAGACTAACAGAGACAAAGAGACATGTGGAACTACAAGGTATACAATAGGTTAGCTTTCCCTTTTCTCTGTGGGTCTGCTAATTCCCAGGATAATTCTTTAAGCATGCTCTTTGAAGAGCCCAAAATACTGTTACAAGTACAACATGTAGCAGACCTAGAAGAACATCCAACATGGCAACCAATGGCTCATGTAGGATGATGATTTTAAAACTATCTTCCAGGAAACAGAAAGTTTGAGGTTGTTCTGTTTCTGCAGATCAGGAGTTAGAGCCCTGGCGTGGGTCTTGCAAACTGGAGAGTCTCTTGGTATTTCTGGAACTCTTCAAATGGTTAATTAGGAAGATAATTCCATCTAGAGAGATAGCATGAATGAGTTGAATCCTTTAAAAAGAGTAGCTTAAATATTGGCACATTCATTCCTAATTACTCTCTCATTAGTTAGTTTATTCAGTTTGTACAAAGAAATAGCAACTTAGGACATACTGGTGTGTCATGGACATTTGTGAATCATTTTGTCTGTCCAGCATTTGAAGCCTGTTTTCTAAGTTTTGATAAGGTACAAAGAGTATCTCCTCTCTAGGAGCAGAAAATGCTAGATGTTGACTTTCCCAGCCTTCCTTGCCCTTGGGGCTCAGTAGGTAACTAGTCTCACTTCCACTAGACATTGACTCAAAGCCAGAGATGCAAGAGGGTGGGCACTAAGACAGTGGCTGCAACGGGATGCAAGTCTCTGCCTGCAGGAATACCCACCACATGGAGGTAACACCCTGGTGCCGGACACACCATCGGGGGCTTCGTGTTAGCAGATGTGGCTTCTCAGCAATCCAGCACCCGGCTTATTTGGGGAACTATTTCTTAAACAGTAGCCTCTACCTTCGAGCCCTAGCCAGCGTTTTCCTGAATCGCCTAACATCCTCTCAATACATTTTCTTCTGCTTATGTCCATCTTTTGTTTGTAATGAAGAATCTCATCTAATTTCCTATGCTGGACCCTGGGGGACCCCAGAGATGAGAAGGACCCTCTCTGGGACATAAGGACTTTACACTTGGGTAGGTGAGATGAGGCAAGTTCACTCTCAGTGGAATGTGTATATGATTATTCTCCCCAAGAAACTACTCAAGCTTGCAGATAGGATCGCTGGTGTGGGTTCTCAGGGAGCCAGGGGAGCCTCCAGTTCATCTTTCTGTCGTAGGCAAGTTTGGCTCATTACCCAGAAAAGGGACATCCCACATAAGCTGTCCCTTACACGTGTGAGTGGCCAAGAAGACAGGCAGAAGAGAATCTAGCCTTTTGTCTGAATGTATCAGTGGTAGAATAAAATCTGTGGCTGAGTTAGCAGGGAAGAGTTTGCCTCAGCTCAGGCCTGTGTGGAATCTACACAGATGGCGCTCCCAGTAGGATTACACATCCCAGGGAACTTCTGAACCATATGGAGGAGAAAGTTTCCTGGCTGAGAGTTCCGCTCCATTATTCCCATTGGAAGTAGTGCATTGTGATCAAGCTTGAATTATCAGATGCGAGGCAATGGGTATCAAAATGTTTTATTTGCCAGAGTTTGGAACCACTTATTCTCAGCCTAATGATTATAAAGAACATGTGGTTATAGCATATTCTGAGTTATGCTACCAGGGATCATTTACAACATTTCCAAGGGCACAGCCATGTAACTGTGCAAAGAGTGTCCCTGCCTTATAGCAGAATTCTGGAAAGAAGGATTGTCCCAAACTGCCGTGGGACATGCCTTGGCTTCTGAGTGCTGTTTCTTCCTGAATCTTTTTGATGGAACATTAAACTTCATGGCCAGGGAACGTGGTGTCCTTGCTTTGCCAGCACTGGGTCCTGGTGGGCACTGCCACCCCCAAGAGCATCTGTGTGAAGCCCTTGTGTGGCTCTGGATGTCCTCATAAGCCAAGAATGGATAGCACCGAAGACAGAATGGTGGGGTTGTGTGGAGAGATAGGGATCCTGCTGTCTCCACTGCGGCTGACTGACCCTGGGTACCTTTGGTGTCAGGGTCCCGGCCCCGGAGATGCAAGCCCAGGACCCATCACCATGGAGAACTGCATGCTCCAAGCATCACCCCAACATGCCCATCTGTGTCTGAGAAAAGGGAATTACTGGATCTGAGAGGTGGCCTCCTCGGGGGAGCATTTCATTTAGGGAGACCTGTGAGCTGGGGGTCAGAAGCAAAGAGACCAGGGTAAGCCCAGTAGCGGCAGACCAGTTGGCACGAGCTGGATGGCAAACACAAGCTTGCCTGCCGTATGTGTGAGCGACTTCCAGAGCCTTCCATAACTGGCATTTGCCTGTGCTCATTCGTCTCAACCTTATAGGGCCTGCAAGAGAGAACTCTGAGCTACACAGGTCCCCACTGGACTATGTTCACAGCATACCTCTGGGATGGAAAGCAGGTGACTTCTCTCCCACGCCGGGCCCACTAAACTCTGGTGGTCCTCCCTTCTATTTCGACATGCGTGGACTTCTTTCAGGTAGATTTCACCACTGTTGTAATGCTCAAGTATGTTAGAAGATAGGGCCTACTGCGATCAAGGCCACTCACCATCAGAGGGACGGGGGTAGAGTCTTGCCTGAATGGAGAGGGCGTGTGCCTGCTTTCTGGGGTCAGCATCAGAGGCATTTCCTCAGGTTGCAAGTGCAAACTGAAAAAAATTTAAAGAGCATTTGGGTTCAAGAAGGAAAAGAGGAACAGAAATTTCCTGGGTGGAACTATTTTTCACTTTAGGAAGACATGTGAATGAAACAAAACTTGTTGGCCCAGGGGGTAAGCTGGGCACCAAAGAATTTTAACTCATCCCCCACTGACACAAGTTCATTCTCCTCTATCCTCCTTTACTGTTTAGTAAGGCTCTCGAGAAAGTCCCAGCCTGTCTTTTTTGTATAGGACAACTGAGGATGTTTAAACTTAGGGTTCTGACTGCTAGGGCGGAATATTCCAGAATAATTGGAATATACCCGAGTGCTAGCAGCAGGAAGAAGGATGAAGGTACAAGGCAAGAAGGTAGAATCAAGAGGGTTTGGTTAAGTTAGGGGGTATGGTCATAGTCTATTCAGCAAAACAGGAATTCCCTTACATGGAATCAGACATTTAGGATTTCTTGGACACTGGCAGCAGTAGATGCATTGGCTGTTTCCTAGAGTCTCCTCAAAACCACATGACCAGATTATAGAACAAGAAAACAAAAGTACTTGTCCAATGCGTAAGGATATTTTAAACACTTTGTGAAGGTATTAGACAAAATAAGCAATATTAGTAGGAAGTCTTCAGGCAGATTGAATCCCATCCAGAAATGCAGTTTAAATGTCGGTTACAAATACTCTTGCTGAGGTCTAGACCAGACATAGATGATAGATTCACACCCAGTTATAAAGCAATTACCCCAACGGCTTTGGGCCAAAAGATTGGATATTTGAGACTCTGAAATGATCACCCTGTAAATGACCGTAATGTGGGTAATTAAAAATAGATTATTGGATTAAGATTTGAATACTTTTGAAGACCTTGCTTTCCCCTGGTGTGTGCGGTTTTTGTGTTTTGTTTTTTTTTTCCTTTATTTTTTTCTCTCTGAGTGATCATAATTGAATGCACCTTCAGACTACAAACTGTAATTTTGCTGTCAGCAGTGGTACTTTAATCTCAGATATTTATTAGAAAATTTCTCTGCACTAACTGTCAATTTAGCTAACAAGAGGCACTTGAATCAAGTGAATGGACTCCTAACAAAATTAAGAAATTGGTAAAACTGTGTCAGGTATACTACAGTAAGCTTCGATAGCTATAAGTTTCAGTTTTTCATATGTAGGATTTTACTAATAATCAGGATAAAGACAAATGTATTAGTGCTTAGATTAGCTCTTCTCTAGAAAAGAGAGATTGAATAAAATGCGGTAGTTTAGATATGTATGTAATTGGGCCAAAGGAAATGGGGGGTGGAGTCAATTCTCAATGAATTTGATTAATGTAAATAATTTATCTGGATCTTTCCACTCCTACACCCTACTTACTCCTTAAAATATGTTTTCCTTAAATAGATTTTCCTCTCCCGCCTCTAATTCACAGAAGACTCTACACAGAGCCTGCAAAGTGGAGCGGAGCCCAGAGGTCCAGTCTCTCTGTCTGGCTCCATCCCTTTTCCTAGCGTGTGCATTGATGGGCTCTGTGTCTCTGGTCTTCAGTCTCCTTGTTCTGAAAAATGAAGAAATTGAACCAAATGAAATTTACAATTCTTCTGATTCTAGTTTTCCCTGAATTGCTTCTAGTCAGGGTTTCTGTGAAGAGTAGTTTCCCAATAGAAGGATCTCTGCTCTTCACTCTGAAAGGAAAGACAATATATCCTTAGCCTGTGTTGACAGGAGAATAAACTGCAAAGTTGCTCCAGAAGTTAAACATACATTTACTATATGATCCAGCAATTCCCTCCTAGGTATTTACCCAAGAGAAAAGGAAATTTATGTTCTTACAAAAAGCTGTACTCAAATATTTATGGCTGCTTTATTCATCTCCCCAAACTGGAAACAACCCAAGTGTCTTTTGATTGGCAAGTGGATTAAATGAGCAGTGATATAACGGTTCAGAACAATACCGCTCAGTGATAAAAAGGAAGGCACTATAACACACATGACATCACAGATGAATGGGAGAAAATATTTCCAAATCACATACCTGATAAGGTGTTAATATCCATAAGGATCTTCTATAACCCAACAGGAAAAAAAAAAGACTCCTGCCTTAAAATGGGCAAAAGACTTGAATGGGTATTTCTCTAAAGAATACACACAAGTGTCCGACAGGTACTTGATGAGATGCTCAGTATAACTCAGTCAAATCCACAATGACATGCCATTTCACACAGGTTAGGATGGCTTTTACTTATATGTTATGAACAAAATGAGTGTTGGCAAGGATGTAGAGAAATTAGAACCCTTGCACACTGTTGGTGGGAATGTAGGACGGTGTAAGTGCCATAGGAAATAGGATGGAGGCTCCTCAAAAAGTTAAAGATAGTACCATTATAGGATCCAGCAAGTCCACTCTTGGATGTTTATTCAAAAGAATTAAAATCAGGATCTTGAAAAGATATCTGCACTTCCATGTTCACTGAAGCTTTAGTCACAGTAGCCACAATGTACAAACAATAGATGAATGGATACAAGACACGTGGTATACATGTCTGATGGAATAGTCTTCGGTCTTGAAAAAGAAGGAAATCCTAGGTGACATAAGCAGTCGCAAAAGGACAAATACTGTTGGATTCCACTTATATGGGATACTTACAGTGGTCAAAATCATAGAGACAGAAAGCAAAATGGCAGTTGCCAGGGGCTGGGGAGAAGGAACGGGGACCTGCAATTCAAGGGGTATCAAGCTGCAGTTGTGCAAGACAAGTAAGTTCCAGACATCTTCTGGATTGCATTATGCTTGCAGTTAAGTGCCGTACGCTGCACTACAACATCTGTCAGAAGGGTAGATCTCATGTTATCTGTTCTTATCACAAGGAAAAAAAAAAGCACATAAATAAATACATTATTTCCCTTATAAAAGGGAAGGAGCCACACGACAACACGGATGAAACTCAAGTGAATTCTGTGCTAAGTGAAGGAAGCCAGACTCACAAGGCTACATGCTGTATGATTTTATTTATACAACATTCTGCAAAAGGCAAACCTATCAGGACAGAACACAGCTTAGTGGCTGCCAGGGGCCGGTGGTAGGAAAAGGGGGCTTACCGAGGTGGGGCACAGAAATGTTCTCTAATATCTTCGTTGTGATAGTGGTTGAACGACTATCATTTGTTAAGACTTGCAGACTTGTACACTCAAAATGAGTGAATATTACTATACAGATAATAATTCAATTAAAAAATCAACAGCATAGATCTAAGGTTTGTTACTGAACTACACTTTTCCTTAAATTTAAATTCTAAAATTTTTAAAGTTGTTTTTTAAGCCAACGCAAACGTGGAGGCACTTTTTCCTGTTCCTTCTCCCTGGGGTGCACAGGTTAAAAATGGAAGTGGATTTTACCAGCTGGCGGATTGAAATGTCCCGGAGAGCTGTTGGTCTGACCAGGCAGAAGTGCTGTCCTCAAATACACATCTGCCTTAAAGGTTCCTGAAGGTTGCTTTCTGCTCTGGAGGAAGCAGTTCTCATTTGCATCAACTTCCAACAACTTCCCTCAGGCAAGGCCCCGGAGGCACATACCTGCATTCATCTGCCTCAGGCTCAGGTATGACTTAGGGCAGCTCCCTTAAGAATTCTTTTGTGCTTCAAGACAGAAGGACCCACAGAATCTGTTTTTCAGTACCTCTGGCTTTCAAGGCAGACATTGTGCAGCTGGAGGGCTTCTGGTGTCATCAACCCAGGGATGGTAGGTACCTGTGCTCAAAGAATATTTTATACAGATAAAGAGTTCCTATTGGATGGTCTAAATTCTAGCCCAGGCTAGAAGCTCTATTAAAAACATTGGTAAAATATGATTTCACTCATCTATGGAATTTAAGAAACGAAACAGATGAACATGTGGGGAGGGGGAAGGAGAGAGGAAAACAAACCACAAGAGACTCTTAACTGTATAGAAGGAACCGAGATTGATGGAGGGAAGTGGGTGGGGGATGGGCTAGATAGGAGATGGTTATTAAGGAAGGCACTTGTGATGCGCACTGGGTGTGGTATGGAAGCGATGAATCACTGAATTCTACTCCTGAAACCAACATTGCACTGTATGTTAACTAAAATTTAAATAAAAATTTAAAAAAAAATGCAAAAAAAGAAAGAGAAAACATTGGTCAATTCCTATGCTTTTACAAGTTAGGTCTTAGATTTTATCTGGCTCTTAGACCAGAGTGTGGTAGCATTTTAAAATATATAAAATTGATGGAAAATATTTTAGAGTCCATAACTGCATGGTATGAGCAAGGTCCTTATACATTACAAAATGTGTATACTGCTTACAGACACGCATATGTAGGTGATTGACAAGAGTTAAATGCATTGGAAAAGCTTAATATTAATACATGTTATAAATGTGTTGCATGGTGTTTTTTAGCAGTAGCAGTCTCTCTTCCCCTATATAAATATGTATTTTTAACTAGTTGGCTCAAGGGTGAGAGTCGGTGGTCATGTGATACTCAAATTCAGTATTTTGACCTCAGATTCATTGAATCACAGGACTGAAAAGTTTGAAGATCAGGAAGTCCAAATCCTCATTCCAAGCAAAAGGCACACCAATGGCTTGTCTAGGTTGGCTAGACTATGCATGGATATGTTGAGTGACATGAATTCATAACTTCCAGAGGCAAATCATTCCAGCATCCTGCAGGTTGGCCTGACATAAATTTTGTCCTGATTAAGTGTGTAAAGCACCAGGCTCAAAACAATTAAGTTACCCTGGTGCAGTGGCTTAAATGAATTGCAATATAAAGAGTCTACATATATTTAACTGTAAAATAATTTAAATTAGTTTCAGTTAGACAGAAATATCAAGCCATAATAATCATATGTTTCAATGAAAAGTGACCTTTAAAAATTGTTTGTTTTAAAACAATTTTCCCAAGGCATTTTACCAGTAAATTGTTAAAAACCAAAAAATGCTCAGAATAAATCTTGCAAGCCTACTGAAAAACAAGACAAGAGGCCAATGGATGCCTAAATGCAGGGGCTGGTCACTGTAGTCCAAGCCACACTGGACAGCTGGGTGGGAGTAGGCAGGTCGGCTGCACCAGCAGGCAGGGAGTAAAAATGCTCATCTTTGGGTGAGTAAAATTTTCTTATGAGAAAAATTCTCTCCTTTCCATGGTGCCATATCACCACATAACTCTCATAAAAGGATGTTCCACCCAAGCAGAAAGAGACATGAATAGACTGGATCTTCAAAGCAATGGCAGTAAGGCTGATCCCACGTGGTAGTCAGCAGAACCACAAGCACATTCCTCCTCCCAATACTGCCTCACAATCCTGCTGGACACCACACTTGTGGTATCTGTGACCCATTGATCCAGTCTGGTACGTGAGTATAGACAGAGCCATTGTCTAAGCCAGCCTAGGGAAACTACAGCCCAGTGGTTCAACCCAGCTCCTTGACTATTTTTGGGTGACCTGCAAGTTAAGAAAGGCTTTACAGATAGACGTTTGCAATCAGTTTGATCACAGAGAAGGTTAACTCTGAACACCAAGTATGTGAAATGTAATACCACAGAATTCCATGTTTTTCGTTAGCCATAGACCTAAACCATTGTCCTTTTTCTTTTTTTTAAAGATTTTATTTTTTTGACAGAGAGAGACACAGGGAGAGAGGGAACACAAGCAGGGGGAGTGGGAGAGAGAGAGGGAGAAGCAGGCTTCCTGCGGAGCAGGGAGCCCGATGCGGGGCTTGATCCCAGGACCCTGGGATCATGACCTGAGCAGAAGGCAGATGCTTAACGACTGAGCCACCCAGGCGCCCTGAACCATTGTCCTTGATTATTACTACTACATTTTGAATTTCATCAAAAGATTTGTGGACATTTGTCTTCTCTTTTGTTATATAAATACCTAGACAATGTCTTTAATTTTGCCTCTTGGTCTGCAAAGTCTAGAATATTTATGTTCTGCCCCTTTCCAGAACAAAGTTTGGGGACCCCTGGTCGAAGCAGCATCTGATCCCTAAGCGGTACAAGGATCAGTTGGCAAGATGAGGCGGGGGGGATGAGTTAGAAGAGAATGAAACAGAACAAAGGAGTAGATGCCTTAATGCTTGTAAAAAAAGCCTAAGTGAATGCCATTACTATGATTGGAATTTATCCAGGATGTTAGGATCAACTCAGAATGCCATGAGCTCTTTCACATCACTGAGTGCTCAGGTCTTCACTTTTATATCCTTTCCAAAAGACAGAGCTCGCTCCTCCACGCCAGGTTATTGGCTCAATATGACAACGGTAAATCTCTGGTGACACTTCCAGCAGCACATAAGAAGATAGTTCTCAGAAATGACCAATAACTGACCCAGCGTGACCTGTCTAAGCATGTGAGGTCTAACAGGCTCTAACATTAAGTATAGAATTATTTCCCAATAGATACTTTGCATGTAATGCTATTCGACTACTCAGAAAATGAACAAAATAGAGTCAAGTAAAAGAATAGACTCCTTTTTATCTCCCAATGATAAATGAAATTGAGTTTTGACCAATTGATGGAAAAATTACCTCTTATTATTTCTAAAATCAATGAGGGAATAATTAGATTTAGCAAATGGGATTTAAAAAAATCCCTTCGAGGTCACTGGGGCTATTTCCTATACTTAATCCAGGAGAATTCCCTAAACTGAATTTTCTAGGGTTTTGTTGGGTTTAATAAGACTTCAACTTCATTGTATCAGTATTGCTGAATAACAAATCACACCAAACCACAGCTTAGAGCTGCGGTGATAGTTCTTCTCATGCTTCCTGGGCTGTCTGTGTGGTTCTTGAGGCCAGGCTGTGGGTGCCTCCCAGGTAGCTGGGTGATTGGTTGCAGCCACACTGTTACACCTGGGGCCACGGCTGGACAGACAGGCTGTCTCTCTCCCTTCACGTGGTCTGTTGTCACAGCCTGTACCCAGCATGGTGGGCGCTTCTCAAGAGCAGAAGCTGTACCTTTGAGTAGGAGGAGCTTCAAATAATTTTTGGCCTTCGACAGCCTAACCCTTTTTTATCCCTGTGTATATATGATCGTGGACCCTGAGAGACCAGTTAAGACCCTATGAAAGGAGACTGAAGCTCCTTGCAGGTATTCCGCAATGCTAATACCAGCAGTTAAGTGGCTTTAGCAGAGGAAGTATCAGAAGTAAGACAGGAAATGCTGTCTTCTCTTTTACGAAATTATGGAGTCTGTTGATACGCGCTTTGCTACATGCCCTTCCTCTGTTTACTCCAGTTATAGCACAGAGCTTCCTACTGGAAGCCAGACTGTCCTTCTCGAAGCTGCTGTCTGCTAGCGGCCTGGTATTGGCATAGGCAATTCAACCCTCTTGACTCTCTCCCCTCCTCCCTGTAATGGAACAAGAATAGTGCTGACTCGACAGATTTGCTATGAGGATAAAACGAGGCAGTGTGTGTGGGGTGACCAGCATGGCTGGGCTCATAATAGGAACACAATTAATATAAGCACTACCTGTTATTCTAGTGATTCATGGTCTTATTACTGCCCTCAACTAGTTGATACAACTTGGTAAGTCAGGAAATCGAGGGTCTTCAATGAAATGAGCTTTACATTGACACATTTCCGTCCATTTGATTTTTTATTTATTTATTTTTATTTTTTTAAAGATTTTATTTATTCACTTGACAGAGAGAGAGACAGCAAGAGCAGGAACACAAGCAGGGGGAGTGGGACAGGGAGAAGCAGGCTTCCTGCCGAGCAGGGAGCCCGACGGGGGACTCGATCCCAGGACCCCGGGACCATGACCTGAGCCGAAGGCAGACGCTTAACGGCTGAGCCACCCAGGCGCCCCGCAGTCCATGTGATTCTTAAACCCATGCTTCCAATGGTTTTGTTGAGTTGCCAGACAGGTTAGGTTATAGCAAGGCAAGCAGTAGCCACAAAACATGGAAAAATTCGTTTCTCACTCATTACCTAGCTGGTGGCCTGCAGGCAACTCCCCTGGGGAGCTGTTCTTCATGCAGGGACGTGGAGATCGGGTTGTTGTCCTCACCTGCTAACTGATCACAAGGCCTCCTTGGTCACTGACACAGGGCACACGGGGCGGGGGATCACCAGGCTTTTTCCTGCCTCACCTGGAAGTAACAGCCAACACTTCTGCCCGCAGTGCCTGGGACTCGTCTTACAGCCACCCAATTGCAGGGTGCTGGAAAATCTGGCCTTCCAAGTGCCCAGGGAGAGGAAGGTGGGCCTGGATTTAGCAGACATGTGTAACGGCCCCGTTACAATAATGACTCAGTCTGTGTTCTCTTCCACAATTTTCTGAATTGATCCATTTGATCATCAATAGTTCTGAATGGCAGCAAGGCCTGCTCTCTATGACACATAGATCCACAAGATTTTCATTTTGGGTTACACAGGACAACCCTAATCGCTCTGCCTTTTGAGAGCCATTCCAGAATATGAAGAAGATGGATGAACAAGCAGCCATGGAGACCAGAAATGTGGAATGTGGCTCCGGCCAATGGCTTTCCTGTCTGAGGCAGCCCTAAGGGAATTCAACCCTACAGTTTAACCCTCCTCCACAGCTTCAACCATTATAAGAGTTCACGTAAAATATCATAAAGGGAATAGAGTTCCTGTGACCTTAGCCTACGGGAGTGCCAAGTTCTATGTTATATTAGTTTTCTGCTGCCACTAACAAATTACCTCAGCTTAAAGCCACACCTGTGGTTTAGCTCAGCATTCTGTAGGTCAGAAGTCCACGTGGGCTCAACTGACTTCTCTCCTTGGGTCTCACCGATATCTAAAATTACGGTGTCAGCTACGCTGGACTTATCACAATGCTCGGAGGAGATGCCTCTTCCAAACTCAGGCAGGTTGTTGGTGGAATCCAGTTTCTTGTGGTTGTAGGACTGAGGCCCCATTTTCATGTTGGCCAGGCCATCCTCTGATCCTACACACCACCCACATTTCTTCCCACATGGCTGTCTCCGTGTTCAAAGCCAGCAACGGCGGGCTGAGTCCTCATGCTTTAAGTATCTCTGACTTCTCCTCCTGCCACCGGCTGGAGGAGACTATGCTCTAAAAAGTGCTCACGTGCCTGGAGCAGGCACTTCCCTAGCCACCTTCACAGCCATGCCTTGATTAGTGTTCGATTGAATGGCTAGAGTTCGGGAACCTTTGGGACATCCTTACAAGAGTGCTGCATATGCTAACTCTCCTATATTCCAATTTCATTCAATACTAATGAGAACTAGCACTCTTAGTGCAGTTCTTGCAAGGTGCAGCCACTGTTCACAGTAACTCTATGAGGTGTGTACTATTTTCCTCATTTGACAGATGAGGAAGTTGAGGCCCTTGAGGTCAGTTTTTTGGCTTACACTCAAACAGTACATTAGGGGGCGCTCTGCTTCCAGTATCCACAGTCCTGAGCACTGCGCAGGGCTCCTTTCTACTGAGTTCTATGAATGGCTTTGAGATGAACCAACACGGGAGCGTCTCCCTGAGCGATCCTCCAGACCATACTCACTCCAATCTCCCTTCCTGTCTGGAAGAGCTCATAAAATGGGCAAAATGCGAGAGATTTTTAGTAGCTGATTGGGTTGTTTGATTTTAATTGCAGAAAGTGGCAAAAAGAACAGACTCAACAGATATAAGTTGAGCTTCTCTTCTTGCCTGTTTTCAATATGACAACATTTAGAATGGTATGATTGAGAGATGGATGGATGGATGGAGGATGGATGGATGGATGGATGGATGGATGGAGTATAAGTGATAGACTTAATAAGTAGTTTTTCTCTTGTATTTCAGAGTCACTCTAAACAATGAACAAAACTCTGTGCCCCATAAGAGTTGAGCAGTTGAGCAGAGCTTGAGCAGAGCTCACGTTGTAAAGGAATGTTCTCTTTGGACTGAGTGCTAGCTGGGGTCCCTCAAACTCACACCGAATCCCCGTGGGAACTACCTTGTATTTACCACCATGATGCTTTCCAGAAAGCAGTGCATAGATCCACAAAGCTGATTAAACAAGGAAGGGCCACTTTTTCTCTGAGTCTTTTCTGCTGGTTAGAAATAGAGGAGACTTCCAGGGTCCAGGAAAGAATGCTGAGCAGAGAGCCCAGCATTTTTTCCAAGACAAAGAGGTGTTGCCAGGCATAGCAAATCCAATAATGAAAACAAATGTGCATATGAACCTTTGTGAAGTAAGACGTACGCTCTCCAGTACTACTTTGGTTGGATTTTGCTGTTTAGTTAATTGTGCTACTTTCCACATGAAGCTGATACTGTGATAATCCCTTTTCCATCCCATCCTGGAGGCGTTTGGATCCACAGGAATTCTGAAGGTGTAGTGTTGTCACACGTCTATTTATGCATTTAGGATTTTCGAGCGATGCGTTATTTATAGAAAGCTAGTGGATTTGTGAACAAAGAGAGTTCTAATTAAATCTTCACTTTCTGCCATGCTGTAGCTGATGGTCAACGGACACTCCTATTTTTAATCACCTCTATTTATACCAGGATTCTGTTGCTCTTATTTGCACATTAACTGAACCCAGGCACTTGGCAGCCTGCAGCTTAATAAAATAGATTTGGAAACAAGACTTAAATCCATTTCTCTCTCCCCCTTTTTAAAGTTCTAGGACATTCGAAAATGTGCTTATAAAAATGATCATTTGGCTTGGAATTTTGGTCTGTTCCTACTAAAAAAGTGAATTAATCTTAATAATTGCAAAGAAATCATATATGGAGTAGTCCTCGGAAGGGTAATTACTCAAGTGCTGTGGTTTTCATTAAAAAGTTAACATTTATCTTATTACAGTAATTACCTTATTGCAGTAAATTG
Source organism: Neomonachus schauinslandi (assembly GCF_002201575.2). Lineage (NCBI taxonomy): Eukaryota > Metazoa > Chordata > Mammalia > Carnivora > Phocidae > Neomonachus > Neomonachus schauinslandi. The sequence goes on from NC_058416.1 coordinate 3,251,177, forward strand.
GTGATATTTTCCTATTCCTTCAGTGAGATAGCATAGTGAGATAAGTTCACTGCAGTAAGATGTGTTTGAACTTATTAATGAGAATCAGATGAATTATTTTTAAGCTTGGTTTTAAAAAAGGCAAAAACACACTTTATTTTTTCTGTATGAAACCACATTAAGTTAGAAAACTGTCATTAGATATTATCCATCCATCTTATAAATGACTCTCCTTTGAGAAATGACCATACTAGTTGTATTTGTTATCAGGTAAAATATTTCCTGTTCTCCTCGACTTTCTATTTATGAAATGAAAACATCACCTTAAATGAAAGATGTTGTGCTCATATCCAAAGGTTTACTGAGTTTTAAGGATTCTCAGAAAATATCTCATTCAATATTACTTATTTTCGTCATAAGATATCTAAAGCACAAAGATGTTACTGCACTTCTCCCCAGTCACAAGGTGGCAAAGTGGTAGAGTTAAGGCTGGAATCCGTGTCTCCTGCCTCAGGGTTCTTTCAGATACGTCCCACCTCTAATGTGCGTGCGTGACTATGCACGTGTGTGTGCACGTGTGTGCACGTGTGTGCGTGTGCTTATGCTCGTGTGCTGTGATACCTCTCTGTAGCTAAAATGACCACATTGGAACCACAAGGCCTTTGTGTCCATCTTCACGTGGCTCCTAAGAAACCACAGTGCAGGGCGCCTGGGTGGCTCAGATGGTTAAGCGTCTGCCTTCGGCTCAGGTCATGATCTCAGGGTCCTGGGATCGAGTCCCGCATCGGGCTCCCTGCTCCTTGGGAGCCTGCTTCTCCCTCTGCCTCTCTCTCTCTCTCATGAATAAATAAATAAAATCTTAAAAAAAAAAAAAAAAGAAACCACAGTGCATTAACTTGACCTCCTCGTCTCGTATGCTACTTGGCATGTTTGTTCAAAGGAAGCTGACCGCCCCCGATTGTTCCAGCTCCTCTGCATCCCCCAGTCCTGTGGCTACGGCAAACAGCTTTAGGTTGTCTGTTCATGTGTCTTGCCAGGAAACACCTCTGTGTGTGTGCTCACTTCTCTGTTAGTGGCTGAGCTGCAGTGATTTCATCCTCATTACTGGTGACCCAGCTTGGTCACTCAATAACAGGTGTGTGCTCTGGCTGCTGTGGATAGGGATGCACGAGGAGCCGTGAGGGGAGACCGGTTGCTGTCGCTGAATCCAGAAGCTGAGCAAATACACTAGCTCCCTCCTAGCCTCAGTGCTGAGGCTCCTCCTAGAGGTTCATCTTCAGAGTGGGGAGAAACCTAAGCTCGTTCACAAAGCCAGCAGTCAGGATGGGACTCGATGCATCCCCTACCTGAGTAACACCAGTGTCTATAACAGGTGTGTCCTCTCTCTCTCTTAGGCCAAGGTGGTCCGTCCAGTCCACCTGCTCAGACCCCCTCCTGGGGAAGGGCACAGCCAGCCCGCCAAGCACGTGTTCTCATCAGGCTCCTTCGCTGTTACGAGGGGATCCTAATTCCCCCCCCAGCTCGGCTGACGAGTCAAGCACACACAGTAATCACACTGCGGGTACTGCCCGGGAGTCACAACCTCGAACTCACTGCTGCTCAGTGCTTGCCAAAAGCTTGGCCAATGAACAAGAGTCTGAACAACATGCCATCCAACCTTTTTGGTACTTTAAAATCTTCTTCTGGATTAACCAAACCAGCAGGGACCTGCGTACACAGACTTCCTTTTCTTCTGCCCCCAGAGAATGGCCCGACCGGAGTAACACTGCAGTGTTCTGTCTCCAGAGTATACAATGGGATGTTCCAAGAAAGGGCGCCTATTGAGGGAGGCTTCTGAGGCAGCCATTCCCTGCATTCTACGGTGTCATCTTCATGTGAACTCATGAAAAAAATTCTCACTAGCTGTAGTCGTAGGGATGATTATGCTTCTCCTAAGCAAATATTTTTTAACTTTATAGACTTAATGAATCATGTAAATTGTGTCTTTTCTTTCTTTGTATTGGCTGACATGACACTCATGGCCATGTTCATACCCAACGCTGACAGGTGCAGACTTCCAGAGCAGGCGGCTGAGCATTAACTCACTCTGTTACTAACTTTACTTCTCATTTTTCGTGTCCTGGAATGTCCCCACTTACTTCTTTTCTGTCATTTTGTTGCATTGTTTATATCCTTCTAAGTTGGCTTAAATTACTTTTAGAACAAGGCAAAGAACAAAATAAATAAATATACAGATAAACCCCTACCAATGTGTTAAAGATGTAGGACATTCAAGCTGAGGAGAAAACCACCTCATAAACCACCTAGACATCTGGAACAATAGAAATAAGAATATGGTCCCTGCCTCTCCTAGTGACAGCTTGTATCTGGATGCGGCCACACTAATAGATCCTGTTTAATATTACCAGAAATCTGCCAGTCTGGAAAGGCGTTAAGAGGCACTTATACATAGCATATCTAGTTCATGTTCTCAGTGAAACAGACATCAGCTAATTCTTTAGGCTCTGGAAAATTTTAGCATACGGGGATGCTTGTGGGGGTTGTCTGAAAGTAGCTGACACTCTGCTCCCTGCATCCCGTGGGGGAGGGGTGGGGGACGAATCAGCCTCCTCACCCTTCCCCCAAAGCAGTACCTGAACTTCCTGTCTACGGGAACAGCTGAGCAAGCACAGGAACCCAGGTAGCCTTGACTCCCTTACGTTCAGCTGAGCCAAGAAGTCGGGTCACCCTGGGTGGCGTCCGGTTGTCACTCAGGTGCCTGGCTGGTGGCTGGAGCCCAAGGGCCATCTCCTAACAGGCAGGGAAGAAGAAACCCTCTTTGGAGACTTTACTGTCGTCATTAGCCACGGCAGTGTATCTTCATGATCACCTCATACATTTGCTATTATTACTTTCATACATTAGATATGATCTACGTTCTAAGCACTGAACAAAAATAAGAGGTAGGCACAGGCTTTGCTTAGCTTCTTCGCAGACAAAATTTGATCGACAGATAAGAACCAGACCTGAGTAAATGATGGAAACACAGCTTACTGTATGTGCAAACTGATGAAGTTATTCTGGGGAATAATGTTCTTTTAAATTTTCAATAAGGCAGGGAGAGAGGCAAACTCTTTCCACACACAACGATTCATTTTAATGAGGGATGGCATCAAAATAGAATCGCAAAACTCACAGGGAGTGGGGAGGAGAGCAGGGGCATCACGCCTTCTGTGAAGCCAGACTTCAGTCACTTAAGAGCAGATTATTTAAATTGGGGTTACCCGTGCTTCTCACATCTTGTGTCTGTGTCTTCCTCCTGTTTGTTTCCCAGCTGGAAGACGTTTCAGGGAGCATCTGTACCCCAGACAGGGTAGTAGCTATGAAGGTGAAGGCAAAGTGCACCAAACTCAAATTCAAGGCTAACCTGTCTTTGAGGGACCGAGAACCTCTTGGGGCAGGGAATGTGCTCTGTGTCCCCCTCACAGATGGATACATTATTGTTATTGTCCCTCCATGATGGGCAAGTGGGAAGTCTCAGGGAGGCAGCTCTCAGGGTGACCGGCTTGAGCTAATGGACACTTGAGGTTGGTAGCTGGAAGAAAGGCCCTTAGAGACGGGTCCTGGAGCGCCGTCCTCCTCTGCCGCTGTATTCTCCCCCTGCCACTCGGATTAGGAAAGGCTGAAGAGTGTAGGGGTCCAGGAGAGTTCTTAACAGTGCCTCATTCTTTGTTTTGAGATGTGATTGACATATAACAGCGTAAGTTGAAAGTCAAGGGACAGCAAGTGTCCACAAGGATGCGGAGAAAAGAGAACCCTCGTGCGCTGTTGATGGGAGTGCCAATTGGTGCGGCTACTGTAGAAAATAGTATGGAAGTTCCACAAAAACCTAAAAATAGACCTCTCATAGGATCCAGCCTTCCCACTTCTGGGTACATCTCCAAAAGAAATGAAAACAGGATCTCAAGTACATCAGGCCTCCCTCTTAAAGAAAAATTCAGCCTATTTTAAGTGCTACCATTATTATTAACTTAGATTTTTTTTTTTTTTGGATTTCTGGCCCTTAGAGTAGCTAGGAAGTGGAGTAAAGTATCTGAACTTGTTGGGATTTCATTGACTCATGCTTTCTTGCCCGTCAATGCAGCAAATCATCTGAAAGGCAAGGTGGCAACTCTTGTCCATAGCCGGATGGTCACACTTCCCACTCTCCTGGAGCCTCCAATGTGCTGGACGCTTGGAAGAAGGAGCGCGCGATTCCACGGTGTCCCTCCCACTGTGAATAAGTGAGAAAGAGATCTGTGTCAGTGGTGGTAAAATTACACGTATTCCAGACATGCAAACTGATGCAGACTCCAGGATGAGAGATGCAACACAGCGAGTCCCGTGTTGAAGACTTGAGACAAGGCGAGTAGCACTTTGCCAAGCATTTCCAAATAAAACTCATGACTCTGAAGCTCAGTGCCATCAGACAGGTCATTGTCTGACTTATGGTAAGTATGGGGGAAATTTTCCAGGCTGGTAGAAGTTTACAACCACTCTAAAAGATTGATGGATTGGGCGCCTGGGTGGCTCAGTCGTTAAGCGTCTGCCTTCGGCTCAGGTCATGATCCCAGGATCCTGGGATCGAGCCCCGCATCGGGCTCCCTGCTCAGTGGGAAGCCTGCTTGTCCCTCTCCCACTCCCCCTGCTTGTGGTTCCCTCTCTTGCTGTGTCTCTCTCTCTGTCAAATAAATAAATAAATAAAATCTTTAAAAAAAAAAAAAAAGATTGATGGATTACTCTCTAACTTACATTCCTTTCCAAGCAAGGAAAGAACTATTTTTAAAAAAAGCCACCTGACCTCGAATCTGTTTCTATTAAATGCCAATGCTTCTATATTACCCCTGAGATCTTAATAGAAATGATGGGACATTTCTTCTTGTCATGCAGGCCACTGAAAACTCTTTTTCTTATTTCTTTTTTGTTAGGAAAGAAACATTTCTGAAGAAAAGGAGTTTTCTTTTTCTGGCATCCATTACAAACAATCCCACAGACCTGCCTTCTCATCTTTCTATCTCTCTGTTTCTTTAACCACTTTGTTCTTTCTGATACAATCTACTTGACTCTCAACATTTCAGTTTACAAAGAAACATGAATCATCAGGGGGATAGAAGATTCAAAATAACGTTTTTTTTTTTCATTCCTTATATGCCTATCAAGATTGCTTTGGATGAAGTACAGCTGTGGGTTACGGCTTAGCATGGAAAAGAAGTTAAGAGTGATGATTTATTTTTCATGAACTAGATGATGTATTTGAGCATCTTATCTTTCCATATCTCCTTCTTCATCTGCCAAATAATACTTTCTTTACTAATATAGTGTAAGTGAAAAATATAGCACATTATTACCCTAATATACCTCCTCAATATAGTAAAAATATATTCCACAAATTAGAAATGTTTGGAAATAAATATAATTAATGCTGACTCTGTGAACGTTCATAATCTTTGGAAACAGTCAATGCCGGCTTTGGAATGCGGTGCTGGGTTTTGAGACTGACTTCCTTCCTTCTCCTCCCTCCATGCCATTTTTGCCTTCGTCCCTCTCTCTGTACCTCCTCTCTTCTGACTTGGGCACTGGTCATATTAGATTAGGGCCCACCCTCATTTTCACCTGTTGGCGTCTGGAAAGACGTCATTTCCAAACAGGGTTCCAGGCGGACACAAACTCCGGGGAACACCACTAGGCCCAGCAAAGCTTGTCCACATGGTCCCTCGGATGGCACCGTTCTCCCCAACTCTGGGGTGCTTTCCCCGCTTCCCACTATTGTGCCGACGGAGACCAGTGGGCAATATTGCTCCTTCCCTGCCTTTCCTGAAAGTACGCGAGTGCTCAGGGACCCAGAACAAAGGATCCATGGGAAGGTTGAGGACCTTCCCCAAGACACCCCCACATGCGGAGGCAGCCCGGCGGTGGGCGCACCGTGCAGCCTGCCGATGGCTGTGCCCCCACCCCCTGGGCCTCTGCGGGCTCACGTGGTAACTTAAGAGCTTTCTGAGGCCCTTGATCCTATGGTGGGTCTTTCAAAACAAAAAGGCATATTTTGTTGTTGTTCCAAAAAGCTACTCAGAGCCTAGGATACATTTTAAGAAAGGACAGGAATGAACTCAATTCGGGAGATGTGCGGGAAAGGGAGCAAAAATGGCTTTATCTAAGGAAAAGCAATATAATTACTATAAATTTGAGTCTTACCAAATACCTTGGAAAATTCAATGAACTAAATGTTGGGTAATAAAAAATGGAAAAAAAAGTACTTGGTGGTTTTAATTGAAGCTGTTTTCTTCAGTGAGTGAGCTGCTATCGGGGAGCCAGACCTCTCTGGAAACCCAGGAGCCTCCAGACCCTCCACTCAGTCCCTGACCCTTTTGCTGCCCTCAGGTACCCTGCACCCAGTCTGCTTAAAAATGAGAGCTGCTGACATTCCTCTTCCTTGGATGGAAGGAAGTGGTAACCCTAGCTAACACGTATAGCCAGCTGTCGAGGCTGCAGTGGGTACAGACATCTTGCCATTTCCTGATGGAAAGGTGAAGTTCAGGGAGAAAGAGTGACGTACCCAAGGGCTCTCTAGAAAGGGGCAGAGCTGGGACACGCTCTGGGGTTCGTGATCCGGGGCTCTCTTCCCCACGGCAGCTTGCACAGGAGACTGGATACGCTTCCTCTTTCCCTGACCTTATTACACCCATTCAGAATCAATTCAATTCCAAAATACAGTTATGAAAAGGATATCAGAGAAAGCCCGATGCAAACTCTGGGAGGGACGATTGACCTGCCCTGTGTCCCCTTCTGGCTCGACTAGAAGCAGCTGTCCTGATTGCTAGTGCAATACCTTGTTCACCACTTCATTTTAAAGAAATGTTAAATTACAGTATTTGGTACTGGCCCTCCCCAAATGTCTAGATTCGTGACATCCGTTATTTAGCAGAGAAAAAAACAATGCAGCTTTCAAAATATCCAAAAACTTAACACACTAAAAAACACAAACTCTGGCTTATTTCACACAATAGATTGCAGTGTTACTTTAATATTTTTAGTAATTGATGCTTTCAAAATTTAATTTTTTGGTTTCTGGCAACCTCTCTGAGTTGCCATTCTATGACAGACCTAGGGAACTAGGATTCATTAAGCGTTATGTTTCACAGAGGGTCAGCATATAGATCATCAATAGGTAATGAATGTCGACAAATTAAAATACAATACGTTAAAATCAATTTATTTGATAATACAGAAGTCATCCTAGGACCCTGCGGTATTGCAAAGATGACAGGGCTACGGGATAATATTTTGAAATGGCAGCCAGATCCCCCACCTCCCATATTTTCTCTCTCACTTCATTTCCATATTTATTTAGCCAGGGTGTGAGAGCAGATAGCCTCCAATGCCTCAGCTTGAAGGGGGAGGAAGGAACAAAGAGCGCAGCTGAGACAAGAAGTTTGGAATGAGATGTCTGTTCAAATGAAAATGGGCAGTGTTTGTGCAGGGCTGTGTGCTGAGACACGTCATGGGCGCCCTGGCCCTTGATGCTCACAGTCACTGTCAAGTGTAATTATGACGATTTCCCTCATTTTTTTTTTTAAAGATTTTATTTATTTATTTGAGAGAGAGAATGAAAGAGAGAGAGAGCACAAGACGGGGGAACTTCAGAGGGAGAAGCAGTCGCCCTGCCGAGCAGGGAGCCCGATGCGGGACTCGATCCCGGGACTCCAGGATCATGACCTGAGCCGAAGGCAGTCGCTTAACCGACTGAGCCACCCAGGCGCCCGATTTCCCCCATTTTTATCAATGAGGTGACAGAGGCAGAGGGAGTGCAAGCACCTCACCCAAGGCCACTAGGCTGCGATGTGCACCTGCGGCCGCCTCGGTCCCTGCTCCTGTCCCTGGAGCCTCTCACCTCTGCCCCCACGTGCCACCTCTAAGACCCTCCTAACTCCTGCCCTCGTTCCTTCCTCCACACCTCCAAACCCATGTTCTTCTGGAACCTTAAAAAGCGATCATACCAATTGATGTCTTAAACTCTTCTGGGAGCCTCTAAACAGTTCCCGAATAAAGCTCCATATGCTCTGCCTAGAGTGTAAGCTCTTCCTGACCCAGCCTGACCCAAAGCTCCCTGTGAAGCATGCAGCCCGAGTCCCATTCACACAATAGCCACTTTCTGTTTACCCATCCTGGAGGCTTTGAACTGTGTCAACAGGCCCAGGCTCACCTGCATCTCCCGAATTCCCTTTCTTGTATGATTTCCATTTGGAGGCCCACAGGAGAGATGCGTGGGAAGGTGGGAGCCCTATGCATTGTTGCTCTTCTGCAAAACTTCCTGGGGGGCGGGAGCAGCAGCCGGGCAGGGGTGCGCCACCTTCCCTGTGGAAGGTCACCTTCCCTGACCCCGGGACCAGATGTGTGTGTGTTCTTGTGTGTGTTTATGTTTTTTGTGTGCTTTTGTGTGTGTTTGTATATTTGTATGTGTGCTTTTGTGTTTCTGTCTGTGTTTATATGTGTGTTTGTGCACATATGTGTGTGTGTGTGCTTTCTGGGTGCATGGGGACAGATGTACGTGTCTCCCGGCGATCCTATCCTCTGGTTGGCCACTTCAGGGTAGACCCCACACTCTTTCTTGCTGCCATACTGTGCGAGAAATGCTGTCTTTGTTTGTAAGGCCCCATGCTCCATCCCTGGAAAAATCCAAAACATGTCCCTGACATTCTATAAAGGCTCAATCAGTCTTTCATTTATGATGTCTCAGACCCTTTAAAGTACCTCTATAGTATAACTACTCGTGTTTTCTTTTTTTAAAAAATAATTCACACTTTAGTTTCCACTGGATCTCAGCATCTCAGAGATTGTGGCTTACTTATCTTGTAACCACATCATCTGATGAGGTGCTTACCAAATAGGAGACAATGTGTTGTCAAATCAGAGAAAACACATGACTGAGGAATGAATCAATGGACAAATGGACTCATAGCTATAGAGATGCAAAAAAGAATAGTTAAGAGTATTGGATGGATAGATCATATGTTTTATAGTATCACATTTATTTTTGATGTCATAGGGATAAATGAATTCTACAACATCAGAGAGTTTACTCAAAATGATAGAAAAGTCAGAAATCAGTTTCTAGTCTCAAATTAATGTATTTAAATTATTTTCAAATGATTTCTGAAAAGTTGATGGCAACCTTGGAGACATTTAAGATGATTTCCGTAACTCCCCTCCCAGTCACCCCTGCTTCTTAGGGTCTTTGATGCATAGCTATTTACACATAGAAACAGCTTTGTTTCCTCCTACTCATGTACCTTTTGTAGAATAATTTCCCTTTCCCACCATTGAAAAAAGATACTCCTGTCTCCATTTTTATATAATAATCAATGATCCACAGTCATTCACCTACAAGAATCATTAGTTTCCCTTGTGGTAAAATAACCTCATCTTAGATTCAGCCCACTACTTATTTATGAAGACATTTGTGCTCCAAACAACTTTGGCTGGATGCTGCGAGGAATTCAAGAGAAATTTGATGTGGTGTGTAATCAATAGGCTTACAGTCTACTCGGAGAGAAAACAAAACATGAGATCCAAGGCATTAATAGGGAATTGTGTCCTGTTTATAGTTTTATCTTCCTAGAATAAAAATATTCAAGTGAAAGCTTAAAAAGGTATTTTGTTTCATTTTCCATTTTAGTATCTAGGAAGCGGTGTATGGTAAATAACTATTAAATAATGATGATGGCGAGGTGATTATAGTGATGATGATGATGGTGGTTGTGATGATGATGTTAATGATGATGGTGGAAGTGATGATGGTGATGATGATGATGGTGGTGGTGGTGGTGATGATGACGATGTTGATGATGATGGTGGAGGTGATGATGATGGTGATGGTGGAAGTGATGATGGTGATGATGATGATGATGGTGGTGGTGGGGATGATGATGATGTTGATGATGGTGGTGGTGGTGATGATGATGGTGATGTTGGAAGAATGATGATGATGATGGTGGTGGTGGTGGTGATGATGATGATGATGGTGGTGGAAGTGGTGATGATGATGATGGTGATGGTGGTGATGATGGTGGTGGTGGTGATTATGATGGTGATGGTGGAAATAATGACGATGATGGTGGTGGTGATGATGATGATGAAGATGATGATGGGGGTGGAAGTGATGGTGGTGGTGGTTGTGACGATAACATGGATTAGCTCTCACTTTATACAGTGGAACTGAACAGCTGGTGGTTTTGTTTTTACAATCACTTTGGCAAGCAGCCTGAAGATACAACCTTGGTCTTTGAGGAGGCACACATCTAACCAGCTTGGAAATGAGCTACTTCACTTATAGTTGTTTTTGTGGTGGTCTGACTTCTTACCTAAACTTTCCTCTCATGATAGATTGATTCCTTGCCCATTTTTCATGTCCCATGTACCCACCACTGAGACTTTTGTTCTTCCTGTCATTGATTGGATCAACATTCTTAGAAATCTAAAATTTCACATAGATACTCACTATAATCAACTTTTTCCTGAATTCTCTTGTACTAAATGATTTCATTAGCATATATACAGTCTAAAAGTCATAATGCTCTGCTTATCTATTTTGTTCAGTAATATTTTTACCATTTTTCATGACACTGAAACAAATGTACTTCAAAAACTTGAGTGAATGTTTTTACTTTCTGCATTTTTCTCTTTCTGCATAGGTTTCTAGATGACAGGATTGTCTTTTATTCTTCTTTGTTCTCCCAGTGCCTAATTGAACCTTAAACATATTTTGTAACTAATGGGTATTTATTGAGTGAGAGGATGAAAGAACAAATAAATGGATTAACTCAACCTCTATTTCATTTATTTGGTACATAGACCAGGTGTTTATAAACTGTGAGTATGTGAGAACTGAAAAATGTGTTGTTTTTCAATATGTAAAATTACTTTTTTAAGTTTTAAGAAGAATTATGAAACATGTCTATTCTTGGTAAGTTTTTCCATCTAAATAGGATGCTGATTCTCCTGCTGAAGCATTGGATTCTGAATTATCCCTGTATGTGGAGCTGATGAGCACCTGGTGATTCCCCATTGTCCACATGTGTGCATCCTAACAGAAGTATTAGCTGTGCTGTCCAGGACCACCAGATACAGAGGGTTTAGCAGTTGTCACTACAAAGGGCATTGGTTTAGTAGTCAGAGGCATGCTAGCCTGGCTGAAAACCTTATTGGCTACAACCTCAGCCGGACCAGGTACATCATTTGCAGGACCCAGTGCAAAATGGAAATGCAGGTCCCTTGCTCAAATATTGCAAGTAACTTCAAGATGATGATAATAGAATCACTAAACCAACCACAGGGCCCTCTGAGTGCAGACTCCTGTAGGACTGTACCAGTTGTCTGGTGGATTAGTGTCCTGGAGCTGGCCTAACAAGCTACCATGAATGGTGGCTTCAAACAATAGAAATTTATCAGTGAACAGTTCTGGAGGCCAGAAGTCTTGCAATAAAGGTGTTGGCAGAGTCATGCTCCCTCTGATGGTTTCAGGGGAGGACACTTCTTGTCTCTTGCAGCTTTTGGTGGCCCCAGGTGTTCTGTGGCTTGTGCCTCATCATTCCAATCTCTGCCTCTGTCTTCACAAGGTCTTCTTCTCTTTTCCCTTTTTCTGTTTCTTATAAGAACATTTGTCATTGGATTTAGGGCCCATCTGGATAAGCCATGATGATCTCAGCTCAAGATCTTTAATTTAATTACATCTGTTAAAAACCACTTTTCAAAGGTAGGACACATGCAGTTTCCGGAGTTTGGGACACAGACATATCTTCTGGTCAGACACCATTCAATACACTACAAACACTCATGAAGCCAGCACTGACCTCAGACAGGTGTCGCCATCCTTCCTAGCTTCAGTTGCTCATCAGGAAGCTGTAAATAGTGAATGCCCTATTGACCTTGCATGGGAGGTGTTTACAGAATGAAATTGGCTGATGTACATGAGAGCATTACAATGTTAAATGACATTCAAATATAACAAAAATCAAACACAATTTTCTAGCCTCCCTGTTCCTCCAGCCTAGCATAGACCCAATTCTCCACTTCTCTCCTTGGCAAATTCCTGAGGCATTTTCTACACAAGGTGACTCCACGTCTCCTCTCCCTGCACTCCTTCAAGCTCACCCAGTGGACTGTCCCTCCCAGCTGTCCCCACCAACTGCCAGGAACATCCTCACCAAGGTTACCAGTGAATTCCTGCTTCTTGGGCTGACTCACCTCACCTCTGACCTGTGACTTGGTCATTCTTTAGTATTCCATGCACTTACGTGACCTCTCTCTCTGGAAGACTTCTCAAGATTTCCCGATTCTCTTCTTTCTGGCTGCTCTGTTTTTGGACTCTTCCCCTTCAACCTGATATCCAGATTTTGGAGTTCCTTAGATTTCGATCATGTGGTCTCTTGCTATCTCACCCTGTGCTCTCTCTCTCTCTTTCTGGAGTGCTTTACCAGTATACTGGTGACTCTACAATGTTTATCTCTGGCACCAGCCTCTCCTCTAAACTTCAAACTTATTTATCCAACTGCATATCTGACATCTCTACCTGGAGCATTGCATGTTGAAAACAGAGTACATCATACCTATCCACCTCCAACACATGTAAACACCTGCAAACACGTGTACATACGCATGTCATGCCACCTTAAGCTGTGTCTGTCTCAGGCTCTCTTATCCCCACATAGTTATTCAGATAAGAACCTTGGGTTGCCTTCAACCCCCTCCTTCTCTTGACCTCCCACATCACAAATTCCTACAGTTTCCTTCTCTAATGCATATTCGAGTCCATCTATTTCCTTTCACCCCACCAAAAAATATCATCGCTCTAGTCAAAGAGCTCACCTGTCTTCCTGGATTGCTGCAATGCTGTCTTTCCTTTTCTCCACATTCCATTTTTGGTGCCTTTCAATCTACTTTGCAGATAGCAGCCAGACAGCCTTTCATGTGTTTTATTTATTTATTTTGATCCCTCTATCATTATGTAATGCCCATCTTTGTCTCTCTTTTTTTAAGTTTTTATTTTAATTCCACATAGTTAACACACAGTGTTATATTAGTTTCAGGGGCACAATATAGTGACTCAACACTTCCATACATCACCCGGTGCTCATCATGACAAGTGCCCTCCTTCGTCCCCGTCGCCTCCTTTACCCAACCCCCCACCCACCTCCCCTCTGGTGACCATCAGTGTGTTCTCTATGGTTAACAGCCTGTTTCTTGGTTGGCTTCTCTTATTTTTTCCCTTTGCTTGTTTATTTTGTTTCTTAAATTCCACATATGGGTGAAATCATATGGTATTTTTCTTTCTCAGCCAGACAGATTGTCTTTTAAAACACAAATTAGGACAGGGAAACTTGCTACTTAAATCTTTTGGTGACTTCCAAATTCTGACATGACTGACAGCTTTGTATCTGTCTCTTGTCCAAACCCAGCCTCCTCACCTGCATTGTAGCAAAACTGGGTTCTTCCTGGATCCTCACACCTTCCAACGTGGAATCATCTTTACACTGTCTCATGGCTCCTGTTCTTTCTTTTGGTCTTTACTTGAGAGAAACCTTTCCTGATGATGTGAAAAAAGTACCCTTTCTCCCGGGTTAGCTCCTTGTCTTCTTAGTTTCTTCATTACATCATCATCACTATTTGAGATCAAGTGTTCATTGGCTCATTACCTGTTCCTGATCTGACTTCTCTGAGGCAACATGTCCCTTTCATTCTCTGATGAGCAGTGCCTAAGGCAGCCTAGCCATGGAGCTGGTGGTTGGTAAATATCCAGCGAATGGATGTTGAATAAATGAATGGAGGAAAAACCCAGCTTCCTTTCAAGGAGCTAACATTTTAACATTAAAATGTTACTGAGTTTAAGTCATTCTTCTCACACCATTTGTGAGGACATGGCCAAGGAAGGCTGGTGACCTATGTTGTGATAGGAAAGATGGGAAGGACAACGGGCATGTGGAATGAAATGCACCTTCTGGAAAGGGATAGACTTTCGGAAGTCAGACTCATGTTCTGGTGTTGGGGAAAGTCCGATCCTGCAGCTTGCTGGGCCCCCAGGAAAGCTGGTGAGTAACCTGCAGGGCCCAGCCAGGGTGCAGAGGCAGGGACAGTAAGGGAGAAGCTAGCAGGGTCCTGGCTAGTGGAGTGGCCCATGGGTTCTAGGCATCATTCTAAGACAGGTGTTCTGGCTCCAAAGCCTGCTTTTGAGCTTAAAGCCTGGTGTCCATGGCAGGATAGCTAACGGGCAAAGGCCAAGTTCCAGAATTTCAATGTGGAAATGTGTTTCCCCAACTTAACTTGGTTAGTAATTGTAATCATGGGACCCAAAGGCTCCCTTTAAATTCATTAACTATTTTGCCCCCTAAGTCTGATTTCACCATGTTGTACCAACCGACCTAAAAAATTTACTGCAGCTTCAAAAGAAGAACCATCATTATCTCTTGCCTTAAAGATCTACACAAAATATATTTTTTTCTGCAAAATCCATTTTTAAATTTCTTTTTCACAGAACGGTTTTAAGCGATTGAGTATTTGGGGATACATTCTTCCTAGAGAGTCCAACAGTGTATTTTTGAAGCTTCAAAATAAGAAGCTCTTGAAAACGACCACCATATTTCAACCATGGAAAGTATCTAATAATCATGGACTCAAGATGTTTTCCATAATATTTTTATCTTTATCTTGAATGACAGTGATAGCGTGTCCAAAGAATGTGCGAAAGCGGCAGCATGTCAGGGGAAGTCTTTTTTGTCGGTGGGACGGTCTCATGTGCTTGCACTAGAAACTGTTATGATGTCAATGCAAATGAAGGTGCCATTACAGTGTCAACGGAGACGTCTCCCCTTGCTTTTGTCAGTTTCAATTAGATGCTTGAAGTTACCATAATGCAGTTTCTTCCCCTCCCCCACATTCAATGTACTTAAATTCTGAAAGTTACCACTTTTAAGAACCGTGCTCGATTTCCTAATGGCACTCCACAATGAACCCATATTAAAAAGTAATACATTTTCCATACAGAAAGGAATATAAAGTAAGTTCCATAAAAGTACAACACACTTACATTTTAAAGTATATAACATTAAATATATTAAAAGCACATTGTGTCATACCATATATATTAAATACCATGAGAAAAGCCAGCTTTGCAATTTATTTTAAGTACATGAGAACTGCATTTAATAAAATGTTTAAAATATAATTTATTACTGTAACAATTTATTAATAATGGTAACTAAATGCTCTTGAAGAGGTTATTCATGAGAGAATGGTTTGTCAAAAGAAAAGACTTTTCCATTCTAAAGATAAGGGCAATAGTCAGAGAGGCATAAATTTTGCCCTTCTTGGTAATTTAACAATTCTAAAAGAAGCATGCACATTAAAAACCTTTCCCATAACTGTTATTCTTTAAAACCCTGACAGTGGTGAGATCTTATTCTGTACATAAGCTGATCACTTATTCTGTGGGGTTCCCCTTTTGCCTACAAAGAGTGGCACAGATAACTTCACTTGTCCTTATTGTAAACACTACCTCCTGATTTAAATGATAGTTGGTTTGAGTTGAAGCTGCGGTATAAATATTTTACATATTGCATAACATAAACATCATTACGTTTCCTCCTCTGGGAGAGTTGGTACGTGTGGAATATTTGTCAGTGCCTGAAGCTCAAAGCCATGGTAAGAATGTCAGATCTGGAATATGTCACTTTGAGCTTTGTATCTGTGTATTTATTTCACTCAGGCTGGTCTGTATAAAGTGCCATAAAATGTACATGCCATATCCAGAAGATGATCTGTGCCAGACAAATGACAGACCCTTGCTCCAAAGGCAGACACACTCGACACACTTGGAAAGGGACAAGAAAACAAACAAACAAACAAAAAAAAAACAAAGCAAAGAATCCAAAATCAACAAGAAATATGCCAAAGAGGGAAGTCAAGTACGTATTGATAAATAGCTGATACTCCTAGATTCTTTCAGGAAACTATGTTTAGAAGTGAGAGAAAGCTCATGGTGGGTGTTTTCCTTCAATGGATTATAACCTGCTAGAATATCCTAGAAGAGAAAAATGGTAATCATGTTAACAGTAGATTGAGTTGTTCTCAGCTTATCAGCCAAGTCTGTTGAGTAGAGCTCCTTGTAGATGTTCATCAATCTCTGTCCTCACTGTCTTACAGCATTCAGAGGTCAAATCTGAGTGACCATGCACATCTTAGTAGAGATGCCAATAAGACATGGATGATGTAGAAATTTAGTCATGCCAACAGAATGTGGTTTGCATTATTATTTTCCCATAGGACTCAATGAGTCTGGGTGTTGAGGCTAGCATGAGAGCTGTTGGAGAAAAATATAAGAACTGATAAATGAGTTAAAAATATTTAGAACTGTCTCATTAGCAAGCTGTTTTGCTTCGGTTTGGACCATTGTATCTTCCACATAGACACACAGCTCTCTACCAGTAAGTTAAGAGGTGTCAGTTTTTCACAAAGGACGAGCAACTCCATGGTCCTCACCACTGACCACTAATGTTCTAGAATTGCAAACTCTGGGCTCTGGACTTTGAAAAGGGGCAGGTTTGCTTCAGTTGCTTTCTACTTCCCTCCGTGCTGATAAGAGCATCCCAGTCATTTCAACTCTCCTGTTCTTGTCGGTCACTGAAAATGTTCCAGCCAAGAACCCTGATCTTAACAATGGATGCTCACTCTAGACCTGCTCAGTTTTAGTGTCAGAGGGATTGCTTCATAGAAAAAGAGAAGAAAAGAGGTAAAACACTGCCAAAATATTTTATCTGTCTGTCTTTTTTTTTTCCATCTGTCTTTTTCTATTCTTCAAATGTCCATCAACAGATGAATGGGTAAATAAAAGGTGTTATATCCATACAACGGAATGTTACTGGCAGTAAAAAGGAATGAGTGATGATACATGCTACAGCATGGATGACTTTTGAAAACATCATGCTACGTGAAAGAAGTCAGTCACGAAGGACCACATGTTGTGTGATCCCACTGGTTGTTTTCTAGCCCTGGAGGAGCTGTGGCTGGGGTGGTTGTGGCTTAGGGGTATTGGGCAAAAGTCGTGGTGAGGGATGCAAATGTATGTGCATGTACTACAATCCAGTCGATTCTGCCCTTCGAATGAATCGTGTGGTCTGTGGAATCAAACCTCAGCAAAGCTATTTAAAAATAAAGAGAGTTCTGAAAATAAACCTATAGCACTTAGGATCAATGTAACTCAAACTGGCTTAAGTAAAACAGGGAGATTCAGGTCAATCCAATTAAAAGGCTAAGATGAGGCTAACTCCAGGCTTGACTGGATACAGGGTTTAAACAGTATCAAGATCCTTTCGTTCTCCGTCTTGCAGCTTTGGTCTCCTTCAGAGGGCTGTGCCTCATGGCCTCTGGAAGCACTCTGTCCCCTGAAGCAGCTCCATAACCAACCACCTTGCAGCTAATGGTCCAACAGGGAAAAGCCAAGGTTACTTTTCAAATGGACCCAGAAAAATATCACAGGAACGAGGGTTCAGGAGAGATTGGATCCCAGGAGGAAACAAGGTAGCAGTCTTAGATGTTGGGTGAAAAGAGAGACAGAAAGACAGACAGAGCACACAGGGGTACAGGGAGGGAGAGAAAGATGGTTGATAGGTGATAGGTAGATAGGTGTCCACAACATACATTTTTAAGAAAATTCTCACTAGTTAGTTGTTCTTATGCTGGAACAAAGTACTTTTAATTATTGTATTTTTCAATGTTTTTCTATCATAAAGTAAATTTCCTCAGATAACACTTATTTTCCAGACTGTTTTTAGATTCTCTTCTAGACTGTCTAAGGGATGCGTTTAATTTATTGTTTTTTTAAGCAAGAACATAGTCTGGGCAAAAAGCATAATGCAAGAGAGAAGAAAGATCCACAAAATATGGAAATTTCTCATATCCATAGATAATTTCATGAGAAAATAATCTCAATAAAGCAGGAAATCGCATCTTGAAGATAAAACAACAGAATCACATGAAAAAGGAAAATTGCAGACCTAAGAACATACATCAAGAGCTGGAAATAATCTCACTGTAGAACTAGGAAGTAGAAGCCAAGAGCCACCATTTCCATGCTCTGTAGTTTTACATTTTCACAAGAATTATTGTTATTTGAAAGATAAGAGGAAGGGCGCCTGGGTGGCTCAGTTGGTTAAGCGACTGCCTTCGGGTCAGGTCATGATCCCAGAGTCCTGGGATCGAGTCCCACATCGGGCTCCCGGCTCAGCGGGGAGCCTGCTTCTCCCTCTGACCCTATCCCCTCTCATGCTGTTTCTCTCTCTCTGTCTCTCTCTCAAATAAATAAATAAATAAATAAATAAATAAAATCTTAAAAAAAAAAAGATAAGAGGAAAAAAAAGTAAAACTACCTGGTTTTGGTGGCTTTGTAGGAAGTAGTCCTTTGACAATATTTTTAGTACTTTCTGTTTTGTCTACTCAGGATTTCCGTTTCTTCTTGGGCCTAATCAGTTGTCAGAAAACAGTTATTTCTTCAAGATTTCCTCATTTATTTGTCCAAGGGTTTACATAATCTTTTCTTAGATTAATTTTTTTTATTTCTGTAATTACATCACCTTTTTTGGTTCCTAATATTTGTTACCTGCTTGTTTCTCCTCATTTTCCTTCTTCAACTTCTTTCTTCCTCCTGTCTTTTCTCCAGCTACATTTGCCAGATACTTGTCAATGTTAATGTCTTGGATTTATCAATCCTACTCCTCTGCTGTGGTTTTGATTACATTATTCACTCATTTATATTTGTCCTTCATTACTTCATGGGATCCTTGTGACAGCCTTAAAGGATACATCACCTATTGCATTTTACTGAGAAGAAAACCAGGGTAGCTTTTCCACAGTCACGGGAATAGTACCTTGAATCCAGCCAGCCTCGTTCGAAGCTGCCATGCCATCTTGCCACTCTTATGTCAATTCTATGGTTTACATACTTAGATTTTTTTATTATGTTATGTTAGTCACCATACGGTAGATCATCAGTTTTTGATGTAGTGTTCCGTGATTCATTATTTGCATAGTTAAATTTTTTAAAAACTTAACTTACTTTTGCCTAATATCATTGTGGAATGTTGACTGAGTCATGTTCCAATTTCTTACATTTGCATTCCTGTCATTTAAAAATTTATGCCCCCAAGCCCCCAGACTTGGCAATTTAGCACAAGAGCATCATTTCTCATTCGTCTGGATCTCTAGGCTCCTGGGCAGCCTTTGGCTCTTCATGAATACCTGGGTTTGTCCAGGAGGCGGGTGAGCAGGGAGGTCCATGCGGGATGGGGGAGCGGGGCTGGCTGGGCTCAGCTGGGCACTGTCACTGTCCCATCAGGCCTCTCGGTATTTAGCGGTCCAGCCTGAACATTTTGTGTGGTAACTGTCTTCTACGAGTGTACATTCCAAGAGAGTGAAAATGGAAGCTTCCAGGCCTTTTAAGGACGGGGCCTAAAATCTGCCCAGCATTGCTGCATTCTTTGGTCAAAGCAAGTCACAGGGTGCCTGGATTTAAGGGGAGGAGAGACAGACGCACACTGTTGATAGGAGACCAACAAGCAACTATGAAGCCTTTTAAATAGTTTGGTTGAAAAGTCATGCTAATGTCTATGGGAGACATCTGTGACACCTCTGTTCATATCTACTGTTGAATGACTTGTCTTCGACCATTGTTTCACGATGCGAAGCCTAGGGAGAGTGTTTTGTGTGTGTGTTTTTTTTAATTCCAGATAAAATATATGGTACAATGTTTATGGATGCTATCTGGAATTTACCGCAGTATAACAGAAGAGGAACAGAAGTTGATGAGGACATAATTGAAACCATATTGACAATGATTTGATCCTTTTTAAAACCAAGACGTGTATTATTTTTTTGTTTGGAAATTTTCCATTATAAAAAATTAAAATAAAAAGTAATTTTAGTTCTAAATGATTTGAAATAACTGAGGGTTCCCCCAGATTCATCAATACTGCTTAGTGTTTAAGCAGACTGTCCTTGATGTCGGTGGAGGATGTTTAATATTGCTCACATTTTAGTGGGAAGGTTGTAAAACATATATCAGGGTCTGCTTGCTATCAGGATTTCATTCATTTTTATTTGGTTTTTGGTTTGATTTGGTTTTGATTGTTTAATACTTTGAAAAAAACAATTTAAAAGTATACTTCATTATCCCACAAATAATATACTTCCATGGGAAAAAAAGAGGAAGAAAAGGAGGAGAAGGAGGGAAAGTAGATTCCAGTGAGCCAAAAGAAACAACTTGGATGTCATGCAATGGGCTGTTTTTAATCTGAGTCAGGTATTCAGCCTGCCGCCCTTGCCACGATGGTCAGGCAGCCCTTCCAAAATCCTGCAGTGGCTTAGTTCTCTGTGCCAGGTATTTGGAAGAAAGGTCTCAACAAGAGACATGTGGCAGAGTTCTATGGAAGTCTAGTCTCCCAGACCTCGCGCAGTGTTCAGTGACGGCCTTTACGGTCCATGCCCACCTGAGGGGACAGTCAGTATATTGACAACAGCCAGGGTGGCGTCCCTTGCTGCCAGAGTCCAGCCAGGAGCTGACGTCCCTATGTTTCTGAGAGCCACTGAAGTAGCCAGTGTGTCAAATGCCTGGATTCCCCGATGAATAAGTGGCCAGGCTCTATTTTATTGGGCATTCTTGATATGGTTGAGGTCAGGGAAACACTCCTCCAAGCTGCCCTAGTGCTCAGGCTCCTGCAGCAGCTGGAGTGGGGGGTCTACTGTGGCCCCTCCCTCCCTCTTCCTTCTCCCCTGGACACCTGCCATCCTTCTCTCCCCACTCCCCCGTTCCTGCTCCCTCCCTCTCTCAGCCTCCCCTTTTTGGGTTTAGGCTTCAGTACTTCCAGCAGCTAGTGGGCTTGCTCCTTGGAGAGGAGGAAGCAAGGGCAAGGTTCAGAAATCTCCAGAGGGACTAGAGTCACACAGTTCAGCAAGCCTAGAGCCCACGCTCTTTCCTCTGCTGTGTTCCCAGGGCAGATGCTGAAGGACTTCCCCGGACGCTGTGTCCCTCCCTGGGACAATCACTGTAACCGTGATGGTGCATCCTATAATTAGGTCTTTGTCATTCTCCATTTCCTGCCGCAGCCAGGGTGTTTGGGGGCTTTGATTGGCAGGCTCATGAACCTCAGGAATGGAAGGGGCAATCCCCCCAAAAAAGGGTGCTCTATGAGAAGATGGGTAGAGTAGTCTGCGTGGACTGCCATGACAGGACACCACACACTGAGTGGCATAAACAACAGACACTTATTCCTCACAGTTTTGGAGATTGGAAGCCCGAGATCAAGGTACCAGCTGATTGGTTTTCTGGTGAGAGCTCTCTTCCGGGCTGGATGCGGTTGCCTTCCTGCTGTGAGCTCAGCTGGTGGAGGGAGAGGGCTCCAGTGTCTTCCTCTTTCATCAGGACAATAGCCCTACTGCCTGAAGGCCTCACCCTAGGGCCTCGTTTAACCTCATCACACCTCATGGGCTCTAGCTCCACGTACAGGCACGTCGGGCAGCATTCCCACATACGAAGTAGGCGAACACAAGCATTTGGTCCGCTGTAACAAGAGAGGAAAGGGCCTCTGGCCTCAGAGGCAACCACAGAAACTATTCTAACTGGATTTTTATAGATAACCAAAGATATACAAAAGAACAAGATGCAATTGGCTACACCACTGACCTAAGCATACATTTGCATAAATGACCTAAAAGTGATGTGCAGACTCAGCGGAAACCCAGCTGGTGGACCTCTGGTCCTCCTCCAGGCTCGGGTACTGGAGCGTCCGAGGGGGTCTGTCAGACCCTCACCCTCTCACAGCTCCTGGGTCCCATCCGCTGATCGCCCATACACAGCCTCCTGCTCCATGTGCTAATCACAGAAATTCCCATCTCTGTTAGAAACCGCTCTGTGTTCGTAATTGTAGAGTGTAGCATCTTCAGGAATGTTGGCGGTAATCCTTTCTGTTTCTGTTTGCTTCTGTGCAGGTTCGCATAAAGTCTGGGGATGAACGTTCCTCTAGCAGTGAAAATATGTCAGCTGTGACTCAGTGAACTAGCAGTGCCTTCCTCTCTGCATGACTTTGAAAACGCTCCAAAATGCTCTGGATTTTTAACTATTTTTAACACTTTTCTCATTATTCAGAAATTTTTGATTACCTCCTGGTTGTTTTGTAATTATCCACAGGGGTTAGAAAAGGATTTTGGGACCACTTAGATATGGTTGCTAACGCTTGAAAGACTTAAACACTTGTTTGTTTGGATGATTGGACAGAAAAATGTACCAACCTGATTATGGAGATTCAATTTAACACAATACTGTGTATAAAGGTCTAGTGCAGTGAATCAAATCCCAGCCTGGAAGTCAGGATGTGAAAGCTCTCCTCCCAGGTTTTATGATGGGAGCAACTTCCCAAAGTATTAAATTGCAAACAGTGGCAATTTATAAGGATATTTTCCTTCTTCCCACTGTTTGACCTGAATGGACGAGATTCAACTTAAACTCTGTAAAATAATTTCATCAACCCCCTTGATAGAGAAAAAAATTGTTATTAAATGTGACTTATCCTGTCTGCATATGATTGTATCTGCATAGAAGATCATTCAGATGAAAACAAGAGTCAAAATTTTGTAGAAAATAGGTTTTGAAGTTATCTGTTGTGTGATTTAGCAAAATTCCAGTTGCTTTCTATCTTACTCTTTTCTTTTTAAATCATATTTTCATTTTTATAAATTTTATTTATCTTCAAGTAAGCTTTTATTCATGACGTTTACATGACATTGTAAGTTTTTAAAGCAAACTGTGATATGCAGTGGCCGAGGCCCCTGGGCGCCCCAGGTCAGGAGTTCTTCACCTGGGGTCTGTGGACCCTCCCAGGCTGCTCCTCAGGGGGTGGGTCTGTGGGGAGAATTCACAGGAGCACATGGCCTGGATAGGCAAAAATTACATCTTAATTTTGCACTAGCCTCTAACTTAGAAGCACCCTCTTAAAAAAAAAAAGATTTATTTATTTGAAAGAGAGCAAAAGAGAGAAAGTGGGGGAAGAGGCAGAAGGGGAGCGAGAGAGAGAGAGAGAGAGAATCTCAAGCAGACTCCGCACTGAGTGCGGAACCTGACACGGGGCTCCATCCCGGGATTCCAGGATCACATGACCTGATCCGAAATCAAGAGTTGAATGCTCAGCCGACTGAGCCACCCAGGCGCCCCTGAGAAGCATCATCTTTTAATGATGAACGTGGGCCACAAATTGTAGGAGCGTGGTGGTGTTGCCACTTTATCAACGGTGGAACTCACAGATGTGTTCCTGTCATATTAGTAGCGTGGCAGATAACTTAAAATATCATTTATTCCTGTCACTGCCTTGAAATTTTGGTATGGTTATTCAAACTAGTTCAGATTACTTAAAACTATGAAAAGAACATATTATGATATCACACATATTTTTAATATTGTGATAGCTGAATTTCAGTGTACTCAGTCCCCTTGATAATCCTACGCAATCCTTTTTATTCATTTATAAACGTGATTGGGAAAAGGGGTCCACAGGCACAAGACTGAGCGGTCAGGCCCTGACCCAGAGGAGGGGGTCATCCCTCAGTAAAATTCCCCCATCTGTGCAAGTTGGTTCTGCCAAATTCTCTCACGTTCTGTGCCTTTCTTCTGCCTCCTGGTTATATGTTCCTTCCAGGCAGAGACCCAGTGCCTGGGACCTCAGTGCCTTTGGAATTCACCGAGAGTCTGTGACACCCTGAGTCTCTCAAAGTGCCTCCTGTTTCAATTTAACCCCCCATGACTGTTTTGAAACTGATTACCCGAGATGTTTGGAAGAAATTGATGACATGTCTGCTAACATGTACATAAGAACTCCCCCACTGTCCCTATGAGGAGATTTGCATTAAGCAAAAAAAAAAAAAATAATAATAATAAAATAAAATCTGATCAGTGGAATCAACCTGTAAATAAATAGAGGGAGCAATGGAGAAGTGATTTGGAGGGGAGATGCTATCCTTTCCAACATACTTTAAATGCTGCATGGGGTGGCCCACACAGGCAATGATTCTTCATTGCTTGTCCCGGGTGGCTCCCAGGAAGGCTGCAGGGCGCCATACCCAGCTAGGGGCGTGCATAAACACATCAGGCGCTTTGTGTCCCAGAGAACTGGGCCCCGGATCGTTTGCAGCGTCAGATACGCTTGCCTTCCCCAACAGTAGACTCAAATCCTAATGCACATAGGGAAGGTTTATTTAATTAATAAGAAAACTTCAAAATACTGTCAAAAATACTTCTGTTCGGGCGCCTGGGTGGCTCAGTTGGTTAAGCGACTGCCTTCGGCTCAGGTCATGATCCTGGAGTCCCGGGATCGAGTCCCGCATCGGGCTCCCTGCTCAGCGGGGAGTCTGCTTCTGTCTCTGACCCTCCCCCCCGCTCATGCTGTCTCTCTCTCATTCTCTTTCTCTCAAATAAATAAATAAAATCTTTTAAAAAAAATACTTCTGTTCGTTTTTCTGGTTTTATTTTTGTTGTCATCAAAATGTATTACAGACATAGTTACTTAAAAGAACGCTTATTTATCATCTCGCAGATCTGGAGTCAGAGGTCCAGGCAGGCTTTTGCCTCGCTCCTGCACTCAGCGTCTCACTGGGTGCCACCCGCTTGGGCACTGGTCCTGCGGCCCAGGACAGAGTCTACCTCAAGCGCGTGTGTGTTGCTGTTGAGTTAGTTGCCCGGGGCCCTGGGTGCTGGCTGGCTGACCGAGGGGCTGCTCTCTGCTCCGAAGGCCGCCCACATCTCCAATGCAGCTGCTCCTTCAAACCAGGAAGGCATGGCTGGTCCTTCTTACCCTTCTGACTCTTCCCCCTGCCTTCTCTCCTCTGCTTCCAGCTTTTAAGGGCTCATAGGATTAGCTTGGGTCCTCCTGGATAATCCCTGATAATCTCCCTATATTAAGGCCTATCTGCAAAGTGCCTTGAGTCATGTTGGGTGACGTATTCACTGGTTCTGGGGATGAGGATGTGGGCATCTTTGGGGAGCCACTCTGCCTGCTAAAAGGCGCACGAAGCAATATTCCATCCCAGCACACATCTAAGCTTCTTGTTTTGGGGAAGAGCTTTCCTATTAGTGGAAAGGCTTGATAAACTCTGATGTTACTGCATCAGCTTATTCATGGAAATCTCTAAGAATAGATTAATCAACGCCCATGTGGGTGACAAAGATAGATATATTGGGGCAATTAGATAAATTTTTTGGTCTCCAAGCGCACTGCATTCACACACTTTCTCAGTAAATTCAAGCTGTTTCCTTTGAGCTTTCTTCCTCTCACATCTAAGGCGTCATGAGGTGGGATCGCGGAGTTTGCTCCTGATGGTGCCCACCCTCCGGTTCCCTGAGAGCTCCATGAGTCTCTCCAGAATGGTTTTGGCCTCTGCTTCAAGCTGGTTACCAGTTCTTCTGAGTTCCTCCAACTAATCGATTCCTTTAAATACAGTCACTCAGCTGGCAATTGTTGTGGGCAAACATGGCTGGACATCTACACCTTGTTGTCAGAAATTAAGCTTTTCGATGATCATTCCAGCCGTTTTGTGCCTATTAGTATTTAGGTGGCATATTTCCTAGGAAACTGATACTGGGCCACTTCAGGTTTGTTGCGTGAGCTCAGAGATCTAATGACTGTGCCCGTTGTTTATGGGGGCTACCACTACGCATGGCAGGGTATTTTCCTCACTCTCCCTTCTTCTTCAGAGTCATGAGTTTGGTTGTTTTTCCATGGAGTTTGAGAAGATCACCTCCAGAAGCCCAAATGCACCATTACATTCTTCAAAGTTATGTCTTCAAGAGCAGATAATTAAGGTGTCCGAGGATAGCATAAATAGCAGGTCTTAGTCCACATCTGCAAAGAATATCTGCTATGTTCTTAAATATATATATTTATATCAGTACCAACAAAGAAAGAATATGGAGGCTGTTAATCTTTTTAAATGTGTAAATGTTATACTTTAATCTGCATATGAAAAAAGTTCTTATTATAATACTATACTAAATGTATATATTTTCCCAGGAGAAAATTTTCCTCTTGAATAGTGAAATAAAGAGTGTAGTTAGGCAGTATTTAAATATCAGAGAATATGGATAAAATTTACCAACTAAATCTAACATGTGTGTCCATGATCCTTTTGGTTGTTTGATGGGTTGAACTGGCTATTAACCAATACCATGGAGAAAAAAAAAGTTTGATTGAAATTGTTTTAAATTAATTTGTTCTGTCAATTAAGTAAAAATAGTGGAACCAGCTAGCATATATGTCTAGATTCAGAAAGATACATATTCTCTTTCAGCATATTTGGGGGTTTGAAGCACATCAATGCATTGGCTTTGGGGAAGGCAACCTGCTTCTCAAATATTTATCTCAATTGGGAAAGTTAGAAAGAAACCAGGAACCGTTATTTAAAGGTAGAATCAGGCCACTGAGAGCATTCAAAGGTATTCATATTGTAATACAGAATTAAAAAGGACCATTCAGAGCATAGGAAGGATGAGGGTATTAGAGACCCTGATGTCAGAGGAAAAAGAGGGGGTGAGTTGACCTGATTTTCCAGGGGTTCTTTAACATTGACCTTTAACATTGACCTTCAGACCATACTCCTTCCAAAAGAATGATTCAGCAGTCTAATAGGAGGGAAACTCTCCACCACACAAAAAAGTAGACAGTGTAAAAGAACATTGCACGTGCAGTTGAAAATAAATGTAAGGTAGACCCCACACTATTGAAGAAAAGATGTGTTCTTATGTGAACCTGATCTGTCATAATAACACTTAAAATATAGCTAAAGATCTCATGAATTTACAGTATAACTACCTGTTTCGAGGGTTTATAACTCAGCCATAAATTAGTTGTTCATTACAATGTGGCAAATATATTTCACCTTAGGTGTGAATGTGTGTGTGTGTGTGTGTGTGTGTGTACTTTAACGGGATTCAAAGAGGGGAACTTGTCCACAGTTGGGTTAAAAGAGTTACAGAACAAAAGCAAACCCTCTTGTCCCTGCTCACATTCCCCGGGGCCATCCCACGGAGGGAGGTGCTTTGGGCTGGGGCACGTGTGTGGGTCCAGGGGCTGTGGGTGCCCTCATGTGCCCTCATGCAGAGCTCGGTGGCCTTGTCTACAAGCCCTCAGGGACTGTTTCCAGCATTTGATTTCTGTAAGTAGAGTCCCCTGCTTCCTTCCTTTTCAACTTTTTAGCACTTTACCCATCCTTCCCTCTCCTACATCACCTCATTAACGACCCCTTCAGCTGCCGCAAGGTGTCCTCAATTATTCAAGTACTCTGGTCAGCAGAATGGCCTTCCAAAGCTGTTTGCGTCCTCCCTCATCCCCACTACTAGTGAATTTGTTTCTTTCATGGCAAATGGGACTTTGCAGTTGTAATTGATATTTAGGACCTTAAAATAAAGAGATTGTCCCGGATTATCCAGGTGCGCCCAATCTAATCACCGTGGCCCTTAAAAGCAGAGCGCTTTATCGGACTGGACGAAGTAGGAGGGGTTCGAAGCAGAGAGAAGCTAGTCACACCATTGCTGCTTCTGAAGTAGGGGCCACGTGCCCACATTCCTGGAGATAGACCCCCGGGGTCCACAGAGAGCACGACAAGGAACCCAGGAAGGCTCCAGAGCAAAGAGCAGCAGTGATAGTCAGCAAGGTTGTGGTATCTCAGCCCTAAGGAGCTGAGTGTGGCTGATAGCCCCATTGGGTTGGAAGCAGGATCTGCCCCGGAGCCACTGTAAGGAACGTAGCTCAGCTGAAGACCCATGGGTTTCATCCCAGAGACACCCAAATCCAGTCTCTGAGCTACAGAATTGCAAGGTAACAAATAGGTATTGTTTTAGGTTGTTGTATTTGTGGTCATTTGTAAATGAACATCATAATTTTTCAAGACTTTCCTCAACATTCTTAGGGTTGTTCCTGGCTTCAGGTTCTGACTTATGCTTAAGTAGTCCACTTTATGATCTTATTTCCTCTTCTTCTTGGTTCCCATACTTTAACCTAAGTGTGGAATGTAGTCCTTATTTAAAAATTTCCTCTACATACTCACAAACAAGGCATTTGTAGGAAACAGGGTGGGATAGGAAAGGCTGATGTTCAAGATGGTCTCCAATGATCCCTGTGCTCTGGTGTTTGGATCCTTGTGTGGTGTCTTCTGACAATGAATTAGGGTTAATCTGTATGACCAGTGGAACGCAGCAAAGTATTGGTATGTGACCCAAAGTCTAGGTCATAGAGACATGTGGTTCCTGCCTTACTCCCTCTCAGGTCACTTGCTCTGTGCCATGCCAGCTGCCATGTTCGGAGGACACTCAGACTTCCTAGGGAGAGCATGTGTGGCTCCCTGCCCACAGCCAACTGGGTGTGCCATCTTGGAAGCTGTTCTTCCAGCTCCCATCAATCAGACTTTGGCCCATGCTGTCCCTTCTGATGGCTTGACCACAACCTCAGGAGGGAGACCATGCCACACCAACCACCTGAGCCACTCCCAGCCTCCGGACCTACAGAAACTATGTGAGACCATGTGCATTTGTTGTTAGAAGCTGCCACATTTGGAGTAACTGGTTACACAATGATATATGAGAAATGAGGCTTAATATCATGGAAATTAAAAAAAAAAAATCTTAGTATCTCCTGTTAGACATTCTAGCTCCTAGAAGTGTGTCAGCCATTTCATGCATTGGAACACTGCCTCGCCCCGTCTGCCTCCTCCACCTCCCTCCTCTGGTCCCCATTCCTTGCCAAACAATCTGACCTTCTCAGGAGGGAAACTCCCTTCTGGTGCCACCTCCACCTTCTGCTCTAGGCTCACCTTTGCCTAACCCCAAAGCCATGCAGCAAACAGCTGGGTGCTTCCTGAGACAGACCCTGCTCACCTCAGAAGGCAGCAATTTTCCATGACTGTTGTTTTTGTTCAGACAGAATGCTATTATTCTGTGTTTGGTGAAACTCGGAATTACGGTGGACACCTTCCTTCCCTCTCCATGTCCCCACCACACCTACATGTTGGGGGGTTACCTGCTGACACTCTTTCAGCTTGTTCTCATTTAAACTAGCCCCAATTCCTCTTACCTTTTCTCAGAAATTTCGGTAAGTTTAATTTTCTCAGAGCACTCTCTAATTTTTCTGTAGAAATCAAATTGTAGAAAATGAAATTAGACATTGTCTTGAAAAGTGTATGCTAAAATGGACAATGGAGGGAAGACTCTTTTCCAATATTTCTCTATTGAAGAAAAAACATGATTAGTTGGAATTAAAATCAATGGTGAGCTTCTATTAATTACAAGTTTCCTTTAAGACCATTTTAGAAGCCATTAAAGAAAATTCAGTCTTGTGGCGCCTGGGTGGCTCAGTCGTTAAGCGTCTGCCTTCGGCTCAGGTCATGGTCCCAGGGTCCTGGGATCGAGCCCCACATCGGGCTCCCTGCTCAGCGGAGAGCCTGCTTCTCCCTCTCCCTCTGCCTGCTGCTCACCCTGCTTGTGCTCTCTCTCTCTCACTATCTCTCTCTGTGTCAAATGAATAAATAAAAAATCTTAAAAAAAAAAAAAAGAAAATTCAGTCTTTCACATTACTAAAAAAAAGCCCAAACAACCCTCCTTCTCCCCAAAAGAAACCTATGGTGTTACCAAACAAGTTATTGTACATATTATACACAAATAATGGTTGAGAAAGACTCTTGGCTGTGGAATTGAATCAAACCTCAAAAAAGCAGCATTTATTCCTACCCATCACCAGAAGAATGTGGCTGGGGTTTTATCTGAAAGAAAAGTACCAGAAACATCTGAGCAATGACATGTGACTTCCTAAGTGAATATCCAAGGGGACCACCATCTGTTTGGATAGCTATTTGCTTCAGGGGTGTTTGGTTTTGCTTCTTAAGCCCAACATTCAAGGTCAGATTTTCCCTGAAAATGTGTTTTTTAATCAAATTCCACAATTTAAATGTTTCATTTCTCTCACATTTTAACCTACTTCTGCTTGATTTATAATCTATCACAACAAGTAAGTTCAGTCTCACCTGCTAATTTTAAGGAAAAGAGAAGTAAAAATTCTCTTTCCCTCTATCACTTGCCTGTCCATGTGCAAGTGAGTGATAAAATCCTTAGATAGTAAAATGTTAAAATGTTTTCCTGTTGTGTCCTAGGTCTATGGAATTTGAGTTTCCCTTTTCCCATCTACATTCTTATTCTTTACAAATGTCTGCTATTTCCCAGCTTGCTCCTTAATGACCTGGTCTGATTTGCACTTCTCATGGCCTTCTATTTGCATTTCAGATCTCTGGCTAGTTCTTATCTAATTAAGCCTCGTCTAATGGAACTCAGCAACTTCTACTATGAAATGCTCCTGGGGTGAGTGGGTCATCACTAGGAGCCCAGGAAGTGACAATTATTCCACGAAAAGGAGCCTGAGCAGGCTTTGAAATTCGCCTTTGAGGAAGCATTAGCCCTTGTACTATGTAGGCTATCAAGAACAGAGGAAGTGCTGGGGAGCATCCTTTGATTTGTAGCTTTGCATCCATTGGTCTGGTGAGCAGGACTGGGTCCCCTTCCAGCCACGTGCGGAGGAAGAGGGCGGGAGGGTGGGCAGACACTTGTTGCTTCGGTCTAGAAACCGCCCGGCAAGTTCATGCTGAGTACTGTGTCACGAATAATGAGTCCCTGGGTGCCCAGGAACACGGTGACAGCAGCTAATGAGGCAGAACAGTGTATGTGATGAAACAATGACATTTTTTTGAAGTCAGCAATCTGAGGTAGAGATCAATAAGTGTTTTCCAGGGTTAATTTACTGGTCACCATCACTGACACACTATTAGAGCTGGGGATGAGCCCAGGGGTTCAGGAGTGGGGCTTAATCTAGATAAGTGTGAACATCGGAGACTTATTTCAGTCACCCCAAACACTGGGTGCCAATCCAAACCCGTGTTGTTCAGGCAGCCTCCCCTGAGCCTGGGCCATCGGATTCTGCCCTCATCTGGGTCCGAGATTCCATCCCACTTGACCGAGCCCACAGAGGAAAAGCTTTTATCTACTTGTACTTACGTGGGTTTCAGGGTTGAATGACTTCTATTTGTTTGGGGAAATGGTAACCAGGAGACTCATTTCTGTCTGTAATAGATATTGTATTATATTGTCGGGTTGTACTGTGTATCAATCAGATAAAATTTAGAATATCTGGGCTTTTGTCTTGCTTCTTCACAGGCTCACAGTTCGAGCTGAATGGAGGTTTTCCACCGGTCTGTGCCTCAGCGTATCTACCTGTGAAATAGGAGTGGTAAGACTCACCTCCCAGCCACCGTTAGAGCTCATTCAATAATAATAACCCTCAGCGAGCCCTTCTTGCTCTCCAGGCACAGAGATAAATGGTTCACTTTTACCCTCCAAGAAAGCATGCGGCAGCCCCGGAAGGTAGATTCATGATCACTACCATCCCAGATGAAGTGGCAATATGTTTAGAGTAGTTTGGATCTTACTCTTTCTATGTAATTTGAAAAGGAATTTGCAAATTCTCTGATTACAAATGGCACTTAAACGACCCAGTGAGAACATTGAGGTGACGGCACAGTGCTGTGTGGAGCGCTAGCTTCACCCGGTACATGTTCAGGTGTAAGCTTACCTCCTGATCCTGGAGCCCGTGAGATACCAGGAATGGAGACAGATCACTTTCATAAAAAGGGAAAATGGGACACTGGCCAAACTCGAGGAGGAAGGAAAATACCTGAAATTATACGCAGCTTTTCTAAGCTGTCTTAGAGGAAGGGACATGGGGAGAGGATTAGGAACGATGAGGTTAATAACTGACCTGTAGCCTTGCTTTTCATGGAGTAATTATTTATTAATTGTATCTGGTGAAAATGCAATCGTCTGACGTTTAAGGCCCAAAGGTAGAGGAAGGGAGGAAAGACTTCACCTAAATTTATAGGGACAAACACTTTGCCTAAGTTCAAGATTGTCTATAAGTCGACCACAACAAAGGAAATTGAAAGTGAGATCTGCCGACAGAATCAACTCTCTCATCCAAATTCTTGAGCCAAAAAGAAAAAAAAAAAAAAAAGGAAAAAGAGAAAGAGAGAGACAGAAAGAGGATGGAAAGTGCTCCAGGAAGTCAGCATCCATGTGTGTGAGGTACTCGAACATGAAAAGCCTTGGTATTGGAATTATTGATGTGCTGACTCTGGTCTGGCGTCAGCTCCTGGAAGAACATCCCACGGCAATTCTTCTGGGAATGATGGCTATTGGCTCCAAGCTAGGATGTTTCTCATTCAGAAGCTCTGCCTCAGAAGTCAACAGTTCAGCCTTTTCATTTTACTGGAACTGGGACTCATCAGAGAGATGCAAAGTCCTCTCTGTTTGAAGGGGAGGCATTTGAATCAGCAACCAAAAGATGAAAGAGGATTTAAAACCCACCCGACGAGACAGACCAGCATCCTTGGCAGAAAAAAGCAGATCGCACAAATACAACTCCGATTGCAAATGATAATTACAAACCCATGGGTAGGAGATCCACAATACAAACTCATCTAAAGCATTAGAAAAGTATATGTGAATCGGTGGAAAATTTGTTATATATATAGTGCAGCATTTAAACAAAAGAAACCAGGTCTGATTTGTTTGCAGTTCAGTTTTCTCTAAGAAGTTTGGGATGTACACGTGATGGCCGCCTTGTAGACATGGAGGGTATTGTGGCCGCAGCATCTCAGTAGAAACGGAATAATGAGTCTAACGGACAATCAAATATGAGCAGCTATTGGCAGAGGCGAAGCTCGGATGATGGTTTGGCCTTTCCTGGGCATAAAAGGCCAGGACAGAATAGACCATATGGTATCCTCCTGACCTTTAATGTTTCTATGTAACTCTGTATTAACAAGGCAAGAGCCAGTCGAAGGAGATAATGCCATCTGGTGCCACGGAGATATGAAGCAGGATAATCTATTAGACAGATAATAGAGGCAAGGCTGTTGGACTTACACCCGACTGCCTGGGAACTGTAAAACCCTGCACAGGAGCCTGGTTTGACGCTGGACTCATCACGGCCAGGAAAACGCAGATGTCATTTGCTAAAACTCTGTTTCTTCTAAAAGCACAGTGATCAAAATTTTCTACCGGATCATTTTCTTAACGATGAAAAAATAAGAAAAATAAGTTCATCGCCTTTGGGTGAAACAGTCATTATATTACGGCCATATATTGAAATATGTTATGGAACCCGACGTGATTAAGGATTGAGCTTTGTTTTCCATGAAACTAAACTGAGAATATGCAAAATTTACCCAAAGGAATCCCAGGAAGTCTTGTCCACTTAGACTAAGACTTGAGATCGTGACTTAGAAGGCTTTCCGTTCTCCAGAAATATTTCGGGGCAAGGGAAGAGGATGGGGTTTGCTAAGAGACAGGCCTCGTTTCTGTCTGCCACAAGTTGTCACATCTTTTGAAGGCGTTCTATAAACAAGAATGAAGTATTTAGGAAAACAGATTTATTGGAGCATTCCCAAGGATTCAAGAGTTTATCTAAGCGGGTAAACAAACAAAAGGTCCCTGGTAGGGAGACTGATAAGGAGGCCAAGCTCAGCACTTGGTATTCACCATCGCACGCCCGGGCCTCCTGCCATTTGTGCCTGAGAAAGAACTGGCTGGACAGGTTTTCCAGATCCCTTTAAACATTCCTAAATTACTGCACTCCCCAAATTACAGTCCTCAGGGGTCTCGTTTCATTTTCTGGAAATTGGTAACAGGCCACCGTGGCTGATGAAATGAGGAGGGTATCCAGGCAACTATTGTGCTGTTTGATTAACACAGAGACGCCGAGCAGGAGGATCTCACAGGCTCCCAAGTTCTCCCAACGTCCTGCCTGAAACCGGAGCCCTGGAAAGTTTCCCCGCAGAGATAGCCAGATTCCCGGGCTTCTGCAGCCTGCGTTTTCCATCTGATAATAATCTCATCATGTCCATCACCACCACCCATGCAATCAGTGATTTATCCTAATCCTGTGTGCGGAGCTGGGGGCCCTGGGATCTGGGTCCAGACTTTCGGGCTAAATACCTGCAGGTCTTTGGGCAAGACATAGAACTTGCCTGCGTGATGGTGATAAAGTCCATTCATTCATTCACTTAAAAAATATTTACTGACATCTCTTATGCTCCAATCACTACTCTCAATGCTTCGCTTACTTTAGATCAGGAGAATAACACACACACACACACACACACACACACACACCTGCCTCTCGGAGCTTACTTTCTAGCAAGGGAAAACAGACAATAAAAGCAAACACATTAGATGAACATATGACATATGTTTTGCTTTGAACTGTGTCCCCTAAGAAAAGACAAGCTGGGGTGCTAACACCTGAAACCTCAGATTGGGACCTAATTTGGAGAGAGAGTCTGCACACAGGTGATCACCTTAAAATGAGGTCGTCAGTGCAGGCCTTCCTATGACCAGTGTCCTTATGGAGGGGAAGGTGGCCACAGAAGTACGCATGGGGTCCAGTGACCCCTGTGTCAGTGGTGGTGGCCCGGAGCCAGGCTGGGCGGTTGCCACGAGGAGGTCAGGAGAGAGGGCATCTTGGCAACTGTGATGTGGCGCCCACCTGCTGAGCTGGAGAGGCCCATTCGCCGGCCAGTGGTGATGCTGGCTGAGCAGAGGCATAGATGGCTTTGGCGCTCGAGAGAGCTCTGGGTGGGAGCTAGAACGTGAGAGTCGCCATCATATGTGTCTTATGTAACGTCAGAGCAGAGGAGAGCATGTGTGGGAAGAGAAGGCCCTTCCAGCATTTTTCAAGGGCAGAGTCAAGAGGGGCCTGCACTGCAGTGTGAAAGGGACAGCTTGTGGTCTCCATCCCTTGATTCTGCATGGGGCGTTCCATACCTACCATGCGAGTCCTACTCCACCCACTCACTCGTGGATGGTCGCCTTCCAGGGCTGCACTCCCCGTCCTGGGCTGATTATCACGGGGAGTCGCATGGCCCTCCCTCATGGGCAGGAGAGAGTCTGGAGGCTTCTTGTGACGGCCTCATCACTCTTCCAGGACTGACTGCTTTAGATGGAATTTCCAGTAACAAACCCTCCTACCAGGAGATTCCTCCCGTGTCCAGAGCCGGTCCAAGAAGGCTGCGTGACTGCCCAACGGGTGCAAGTCAGACGTCCCATCCCAGGCTGCACAGGGAGGTGGTCACGGTACTCCCAGACCAGCAAGGACACTTGGCAGCCTGCGCGTCCCTGCCTGGCATGGAGGCCACGGTGTCACTGCGCCTCGCTGGCCCCAGGGGTGCTGAGGGACAGCGTATTCAAATGCACAGCAGTATGCATCACCATCTCCAGAGGCTTGCTGAAACCTCCCAGAACCTGTAAGAAGGCACTTAGCATATCTTGTATTTATAGAGAGCCTTCCTACCAACAAGCAGTACGGTGCAGGTCTCATTTCATTAATCCTCGCAGCAGGGGAGGAGAGGGTTGTTAGTATTGTCAATTTTACCTAATGTCGAGACAGAGCTGGGGAGAGGTGAAATGACTTGCCTAAGGCTGGAGGATGAGTCAGTACCAGAGTTTAGATTACAGCCCTGGATTCTTGACTTCTGATCTACCACCTTACACCTCCTTTCTGAGAGAGCATAATAAAAGTGCACTAAATTTGAGAGTCTAACTTTCCTTCTGACACGCAGCGTGTCTCTCAGCCTGTCCCTGCCCCGATGTCTGAATCCATAAAATCGGGACAATAGTACTTGTCATCTGGCTTGTTGCAGAGCTGGGATGCATATTAATCTTTTTAGTGATCAGACCATTTGGAAATAGCTGCCATACACATTCCAGGTTTAGGTTAAGATCAAAGTCAATGACTTCCACATTATTCAATGAAATAGATTGAAATCATTGGTTTCATTTCAATGGAGGTAAGAAAAATGTAGAATGACAGGAAGGTTTTGAAAGGATGTGTTTTATTGATCAACAGGGGGCTGGTTTTCCAATTCATGTTACAGAGGGACCATGGCATGCCTTGATTTTCTAACGTCCAAACTGTTAGTTCTGTGGACATGGTTGAGCCTGATTTAGTATCCATATAACATATGATAGCGATATGTGTTTTGTGAAATCACATTCGTAATAAAAGGAAACAAAGGAAGAAGGTGGAAAGGGGTTAGCTTTTGGTCCCTCTCCTCTGTGTTTCTGTTCTGAGTCCAATATCCTCCATAGCTGTTAAAATGGCGGTGAAATTTGGATTTATTCCCCCTTTCCAGTTCTGGTTTAGTTCTCCACGTTACTTTGAGTAGAGTTCTCAAGAGTTAATGGAGTCCATGGTGGAGTGTTTGCTTCTTCTGTTTGAAATCAAACATCTGATCTTTATCTGCAGTGACAGGTTTAATGCTTTTCTTCTCCGACAAATTTTCAGTTGAAGAGGAATGCAAACACCAGTATCAGTGCAGTTATATAAAGAGCTAATCTGAGCAAGCCAATATTGGCAGCTTGATCCCTAATGAATAGCAGAACCCTGAAGTAGCACCACTTCTGCTAGAAGGAGAAAAAGAACCCAAACTCTATGTACCTTTTACGGCACTTTCCTTGGCTGCTGGATTCTGACAGGGGAGATAGACAAGACAGAATTTTAGCTTAAAAGTACCAGCATTTCGGGGCACCTGGGTGGCTCAGTCGGTTGAGCGTTGGAATCTTGATTTCGGCTCAAGTCATGATCTCAGGGTCATGAGATGGAGCCCCGTGTTGGGCTCTGTGCTCAATGGGGAGTCTGCTTGAGATTCTCTCTCTCTCTTCTTCTGCCCCTCCCCCCACTCTCTCTCTCAGATAAGTACACAAATCTTTTAAAAAAAGAGAGAGAGAAGTATCAGCATTTATTACCACCACCCAAGGGATGGTGGGCGTGTGGTCACCCAGGAAGCAAAGGAAGCTGGAGAGAGAAGGAGATCACGGAAATCCCCATGAATTAACTGGGCTTTTCTCTGGTTCTCAGAGTAGTTTTACCCTTTGCAAATGTTAGAGTTCTATGCTCCTCACTGGGAACATAATACCCTGAGAAGTAAATTTGCCTACCATCCATCCATGGGCCTAATGCATTAATGAACTTGGCCAACTTGGACAGCTTTCCAGATAATGCCTTAAACTTCCCTACCACACAACATATAGGTCTCCAGAGATCTGGAGAGCTCACTAAGGACAGCAAGAAAGGTAAATTGCTGAAGAGCTTGAATATGCCAAGTATGCCCAAGACAGGGCCCTTTGCAGTAAAATACTATGTTTCATATGAGGGAGTATATCACAATATATGGAGATATTTTAAGTTGACTCTCTCTCTTGCATTACAATTCATGTGATATATAGGAAAATTGGAAAAAAAATTACATGGTAGCAATTTTTGACCATGACCTGCATATAAAGTTAGGTAGAGAAAACTTAAAATTCTAACCCACAATACAGCCTGAACCAATATGGCCATTCATATGATGTGAGATTTAAATTAAAATTTTAAAACTATTTTTGCATCTAGTCTAAAATACGCTGAAATCTTTGCTATTTGTTTTCTTGGTGGCATGGCTTTTCCTTTTGTAGCTGCCTCCCTTTACCTTATTGATCACTTAAGTTAGAGCTTCTATCTAATGAATCAACAGATATTTATTAAATGTCTATTTGGTGCAAAGTAAACTCTTTGGCCCTGTGGGGAAGGAAGGCAAAACTGGGTAAGAAATAGCCCTCTCTCTTGCCCAGGTCTTCTAACCATGTCAAAACATTCTGACCACAGAGCTCATAGGTCAGAACCAGGTTGGTGATGAAGCTTTGTCCCCCATTGGCCTGATACTCATGCAGTGTGACTTCCAGTAGATGGGTTCCCTTTTCTCTTTGGACCTATGACTTCAGCAGATTACACCTTCTTGGGGAGTCTTAGTTGAAGTAATAAGTGAATTCTGAAGTCCTCGGGTGGTGTGTGTTTTGTTTTTTATGGCCAGCTGATTCCTCCTGCCATGCACTCACACCT
The DNA here is from genome assembly GCF_002201575.2 of Neomonachus schauinslandi. Lineage (NCBI taxonomy): Eukaryota > Metazoa > Chordata > Mammalia > Carnivora > Phocidae > Neomonachus > Neomonachus schauinslandi. The sequence continues at coordinate 3,289,225 of NC_058416.1, forward strand.
CACTGTCTGCTTAATTCCAGCCCCTTTGGAATCAACCCTCTCTCACTGTTAAACACCACAGAAAGCAAGATTCAGCCCAGGCAGTTCATTTACTCTCCCAGGCCCAGTCTCTCAACCCCTAAGCCCTGCCCCCATATCTCCCCTTATTGAGTCCTTGGGAGCCCAGAGCCCACTCAGCAGTTCCAGATGTCCCTTGGCAAAGCCGTGTCTTCCATCCGTGAACACTGCCTCTGCAACTCGTTGGTTAACCCTTTAAAATGCACCACCTTTCCTGTTCAACGGAAATGTGTACCTTCAAACAAAATGATAAAAACTAGACATTCTCAGAAAAGGTTAAATTAGGAGAGACTTTGCAATTTCTAATCTTTGTGCTACAGGATTTTATGGAAAGTTTTCTATTTTTGTGTGGACCAGCTTGACATCAGAAAGTTGACCAGCGAAGCACAGGACAAATAGAAAGGTTAGCAGCTTCTGAATAATGAAATGTTTTTGACTCTTGATTGGATCTTATTTTGTTACTTTGGAAGTTGAAGTAAAAGGTTTTCTGTGATCCTTTCAAGGTTTTTGCATTCTGTTGGCAGTAACACCATCCATGGCATCAGCTCATCCCACATTCACTTAAATATTGGCTTTTGTCCTGTCACTGAAAATAGAACTTAGGAGCTAAATGATAAATTCAGCAGGAAAGCCGTGAACCGAGGCACTGGGTGAGGGTGGCAGAATGCCTCCTTCCAACATGCGATAACCTTGTGAGTTTGTTAATTACCACACTGGTCTGTCAGATTAGTTCCCTATGAATTGGGAAGAACATCCAAATAAATATGCCCGCAGTGAGAACAGCGGGACAATCATCACATCAGCCGGCATGGTGACATACACAGGCTATTAAGTCTTGCCACCTTCCTTAAGTTTTGGGTCATGACAGAGATTATGCTGGGGTTGTAGCACACCCATTATTTCTGTATTATTAGAAGACCCTGTATTATAACATCTATGGATTAGAAGATTTACAGTGTTCACCAAGATATATGGTTTGTTCTCCAAAGGGGGATGGATGTGCCTTCTCGACCCCTCAAGCCCTTCCCTCCCCTTGCAGAGATGGGTTTGTATTAGAACACACAAGTCCTCCCAAAAGATTTCTAAGAAGAGAAGAGGAAAGTAGTGTGTTGAAGATGCCATCTCTGATCAAAATCAAAATCAAAAATCAAAACCTTACCATTTTTGTAACTTTCATAAATTTCTCTCTTTGGATCTCCCCCATTGTCCAAGAGGAGAAACAGTTTTTAAGGGAGATGTTATTTTTTTATTGTGGTAACATCTACGTGACACAGAATTTGCCATTGTACACGTCAGTGGCATTGAGAATAGTCACAGGGTTGGGCAACCGTCCCCACCAGCAGTCTGCAGAACTTCTTCATCTTCTCAAACCGAAGCTCTGTCCTCTGGAGACGGTGGCTCCCCAGCCCCCTCCCCAGCCCCTGGCCCCGACCATCTACTTTCCGTCTCTATGAATTTAACTCCTCCGGGTATCTCCTGTGAGTGGAATCATTCGGTATTTGCCCTTTTGTGCCTGACTTATTTCACTTCATATAATGTCTTCCTGGCTCATCCATGTTGTGAAAAACATTTTTTTTTAAAATAAGAAGTGAAAGGGGAAAAAGAAAAAGCAAGAGTCATGGAGAACATGAATCTTTAATAAACATTTATGTTCAAGTAATTTATCCAAAACAAATCTCAGCCTGTAGCAAACCTTGAGGCTGGGATACTGTTTACTTGAGGTTTCTAGTTACAGACCTTCTTCCAGCGCTACCCTAACTTTGTTTTGTTTCCTTCTAACTTTCTAAGTAAATTCCTGGTGGCAGTAAAGTGGCTTTATACAGCCCTTCAGCTCATAGTATTTCAAATCTTGCCTTTTCTACCTCAAGGGTCTTATCTGAATTCTTGATATACGTAAATCTTGACTCTGTTTTTACAACAGGCATTTGGACCTGGGTTCAGAAAGGAGAAATCAAACGTAAGGACAGTGGTTGGTCCAAGGAGCTGTTTCTCAGGCTCCGTGTGGTCTCTGCCCCAGTTACGCTGTGCATCCTATGACCTACAGATGAGGAGGAAGCCATGTATTCCAGATGACAATGGAAATGCTCAAAATCGAAAAGCACCTGTTTCAATCATATTCACTGTTTATCTTACTCTTGACTGTCACCCAGTTGACCCTCTCTGCTTGTGCTATTCTTGCTCACTCTTTGAATGAAGCTTGATACGAGTTTTGGTCTTTCAACCACACCCCATACAAATTCTTCTCAATCAGTGGAAACATTCCTTCCCACCGTTCCTCTGGAGATCAAAATTTGTGCTCGGTGTCCTTCCACCTCCCTATAAATAATGAATGAATTCCCTGTATTCCTTTTCAGAGCTGCAGGTACAGCTTCTCTTCCATTCTACCTCACTTCCCCCTATTTTCCTCAAAGTGGAGAGCCACCAAAAGCTAATGCATTCATTCTCCCTCTCCATTCCATCCGGAGGGGTGGCAGTGGCCATGTCGGGGACTCACTTCTGGACGTGGGATAAGGTGGATGGAGCTGGAGCGAGCGGATGTGGTGTGTGTGTGCTGGTGGGTTGATATGGGGGGCAGGGTTCTAGGCAATACCCCCACCACCATTTCTGTTTGCTACCGACTCTGACTCATCAAGTCTGGGGTTCTTCTAAAGTCCTGTGGATTCATTGCTGTCCCATGCTCACTCGCATCTTTTGGAACGAGGGCCCTGCCCAATTTGTAGGGACCTCCCAGAAATATGGAAAGGAGAAAGAAAAGAAAACAGAGGCCAGCTGACTGACACCCAGAAACTTTGCTGTCTACCTAGACACAGGATAATTGACATGCTGGAGACAGGAGTCCTGGACCACATGGATTACAAACAATTACTCTCCTCAGCTGTTGGATTTTCAAACGTGATCTATAGAGTGATGCTGACAGTAGATTTTCTGCAGCAATAAAGGTGGCCTGATTCACAGAATAATTACTGTATGCAAATGAGTGTGATTTTCCTCTGCCCTTTTATGGATGACTCTGCTCTGCCATTCATCAGGGCCACAAATTTCACTTGGGAGGAGACGGATTTAAAGAGACAGGCGCCCCTGGAGCTTTGCCATGAACTTACTAAATCCACGCTAAGTGTCTTCGTATATAGGTGTGAGCATATGCTAGAGTGGGGCCGCCAGACTCTGACCTTTTTGTCTGTGTATTGTTGCTTGGAAAACTGTTGAGAAAACATCTTACTTGGTGCCCTCCCCGGTCCCAAGTGCTTTTGCTGCATGGAAGAGCGGCGTCTTCCAGAGGTAGTGTTGTTACACATGTGGCTGCGTAGACTGTGGAGGGCTTCTCCTTAACCTTCCACTTATGCTTATGCACCTGTATGAGGGGAAGGGAGGAGAGAAAGCACATCCTTATATCTGGTGCTGGTTCTGATGGAGTTATAGCAGCAGTGATTTGAAACAAAAGTATGTTTTTGCTTGACACTGAAATGGAAGGAAAACACACCACAAAACCTGGAAACAGAAACAGGCTGATAAAACCCTTGAGTTGCACGTCTTTGGGTTGGGATTCTCCAGGACTTAATAGCATCCTACCGAGGTGGTTGCATTTCTTTATGAGTGTCTCTGTGTGTGCATACCCAGAGGGTGGGTTCTCTCTTTGCAACTTCAGTGGGAGGTAAGTTTGGGTAATCCTGCCAAATGGAGTATGTCATCGGTCCTTGGTGCTGGGACCTGAACACAAGGGCACATGCACGGGGAGAATCCATAACACATAATGTGTCATTGTTAAATATCAGCTCCTGCTTTTGCTTCCAGCACGTGGCATGCACCCTCATCCTCCGAGTGTGGCAGAAAAGGGAGCGTGCGTGTTATAAACGGAACAGCCCCATCTGTCAGTGGGCTGTCTTGTTACTCATATTGTAACAATATATTGATGTCAGTACATCCAGAACACACTTTCTTCCACTGTCACTCTCAGAATAAAGGAAAGACACATCAGTGTTTACGTGTGCACAAGCAGCATACACCACTGGAGGCCATCCCAGCCTTCCCAAAATGAATGCCAATTAATGTCGACATATTCCAAGAGCATGAAACGGGTGAGCAGGGTCTCCAGACATTCCTTCTGCTCTTGACTCCAACAAGTCTTCCCAGTGGCTCGTAGGGGGGACACAGATGGTTTTACAGACCAGCACAAACCATGACATGATTTTAAAACAAAGTTTTAGATCAATCCCTGCTCATGATTCCTTCTCATAGGAAACCCTTTACAAAGTATAAAAATGAAAAATACTTGTTACTAGTAATTTATTTTTTCACTTAACTTCTTTCTTTAACACCTATTGTGGTGCAACATGGAGGACAGACACAATGTTCAAAGGAAGATTTGGTATTCGATGACCACAATTTATAACGCAATTTTAAACTTGTATACCACAATGACTGCATTTGCTGAGAATTGTTTCAGTAACTAGATGGGGAAGTATGCAATGTTCCACTTGAGAAATAATCTCAAGAAAAACTAATTCAGTTCAAAAAATTCTAAATAACATACATTGTATGTTGATTGTTCATAGCTTTGCAAAGGAAAAAGAATGTGTAATTACTTATTATTAGTTAAGAGTCAAGAAAAGTTGTTTATACATGTGTTGCTAAAGTTAAATACAAATTGACAATTTTAACTTTGGTTAAAAACTTAGTAGGAATGCTCAGAACACAAGAAATTAACAAGTGGAAGAGGGTTTAAGAAAAACTTATTTAGAGAAAAGGTAGCTTGAATGGTATTAATTCTCAGCAAGTCCATTCTTTTTATTTAGCAGAAATGTCTATCACTCTCTGTAATAGGTTGAATTTTGTCTCCCCAAAAAGGAAAAGTTGAGCTCCTGACCCCTGGCTTCTCAGAGTGGGATCTTATTTGGAGACAGAGTCTTTACAAAAGTGATTGAGTTTAAATGAGGGTGTACGGGTGGGCCCTAAGCCAGTATTACTCGTGTCCTTATAAGAAGAGGAATGTGGTCACAGATGCAGGCAAGGAGAAGGCCAGGTGGAGCTGAAGGCAAGGATCAGGGTGATGCTTCTACAAGCCAAAAATGCTCAAGATTACCAGCAAACCACCAGGGAGAAAGGCCTGGAGCATATTCTCCCTCCCAGCCTCAGAAGGAACCAACCCCACTGACACCATGATCTAGGACTTCCAGATCCCAGAACTCTGAGAGAATAAATCTCTGATGTTTAATCCACTCTGTCTGCGGTACCTTGCTATGGCTGCCCAAAGTAATACACCCTCATTCTCTCACCCATTCAACTGGGTGAAAAACAAAGAACAAGCCCAGCACAGTCAGTACGGATAACAGGAGCCTCCTGAAGGTTTACAGCACATAGAGAGGGCAGGAGAATGAGTGTCATTGATCTCTTCTTTAGGAGAGAGGCTCCTACCCACTGGCCGGGAGCCCCAACTCTGTGGTTTGCATGAACGTTGTCAATCATATTCCCTTCCATCTCCAGGTGACAGATGATGGGGGATCTTGGGTCTCCAGGTAGAGCATGGAAAAGGGATTGAGCTCCCTGTGGGGTGGAGATGTAACAGCCCACGGCTGTTGACTGTTGGTTGCCATGTCCTCTTAGTGTGAAAGAAGCTGGTCCGTAGTATGAACTAATGGACTGAACATACAAGAAGGAGCAGACTTGAGTTGGAGACAATAAGAGAAGCTGATGGTGTTTGAGTCCCTGATCTCAGCCATCCTCAATGCTCAACTACACACAGCTTTTCAGCTGTGCCCTGCCTTGCCTACGGTTTGTTCTTATGGTGCATGTGTTACTCTAAGCTAGTTTGAGGTGTGTTTCTGTTCTTGCAAGTAGACAACTCCATGTTAATATGCCAATAGAAAATTAGTTGGACTTTAGTAGTCCTATATGCCAAAAGGGATATGTTTTGGGCCTCTTGAGCAGGTACTTAAATAGCTATCACAGATTTTAAAGGGTTTGAAAACTCTATGCCTTGTTAACTTAATGTTATACTTGATGAATGTTTTCATTAGACCAAATTATATAGTGTTGGGATTCAAGGTTTACTACTGCATAGGTAGTCACGGTATTAGTAATTCTGATGACATAGTTTTATTTATATATCTCTCTATATAAATATTTTATGAGTTATTTCTTTAAATCTTGCGCTGTGTCTTTATAACAAGTTGCACTGACATTGGACGAGAAGGACTATTGAGTTGCAATTTTAAATATTGCTCATCTTTAGCCGGTAACTCACTGAACTGAGATAGACAATATTTGGACATTTGTCAGTGCCTATGAGAGTCTTATAAACTCACCTCTATATTTTTCCAACTGTGCCTGTTATTTTCCCCACGAGTGTGTACCTCCCCCAATTAAATCTGCTACTGTCACAACATTAATCTTTCAGCCTCAATCAATCATCCATGTGTTCATTCATTTGCTCAGTAATTCATACATTACACTTTTGCTGTATGCCTATATGTGTCCACTATTCTGATCTATGCTGGGTATTCTCAGACTCGAGGAATATAGCACCTGCCCTCAGGAGTTTTTGGTCAGGTTATAGTTTATGTGAATCCTTTACTCCAACAAAATGGTTAGTACCTTTAATGGCTGGTGGGATCAAGTCCAAATGCCTTCACTGACCAAAGTGTCCTTTCCTTAGCTGGAGCTGGAGGTTCATCTAACTCAAAATTTGGGAATTAAATACTGGCATTCAGGGGCGCCTGGGTGGCTCAGTCGTTAAGCGTCTGCCTTCGGCTCAGGTCATGATCCCAGAGTCCTGGGATCGAGTCCCACATCGGGCTCCCTGCTCAGCGGGAAGCCTGCTTCTCCCTCTCCCACTCCCCCTGCTTGTGTTCCTGTTCTCGCTGTCTCTCTCTGTCATATAAATAAATAAAATCTTTAAAAAAAAATACTGGCATTCAGATAGTTAATCTAAAGTATTGGAGTAAGATGCCACAACTTATGCAGATGTCAGGAGCCAAAGTACAAAACTTGAAGACGGCCGAATGATGGCCACCAGCTGCTAGCAACTCATGTGTGAGTCAGTCTGTGAGCCTGGGACCTTGCTTAACTGTGGACTTCCGGATTGGCTTCAGACAGGAAGCATGAAAACGTAATTGTTCGCCACCCTTGGAAAGTCAGTCCAACAGCTTAATGATTTATTCCGAGTCTTTGGTTCATGAACTCAGTCATAACATCACCAAATATGTATTATTTATACATATTTGATCAGGGGTCCAGAGAATTTAGAACAGGGGTGACCTGGAAAGCTTGGAGTTTGCGGTCTCTCGTAAGATGGGTGTTGAACACCTAGAGTCATCGTGAAGGATTACAGGAGCTCCTGGCTCATTTTTCCACAGCCAAGGAATGGCAGCACCATCTCTGGTGCTAATCTCGTATCAGCAGTCTAGGGATTGCCCTTGATACATCTTGTGATTGACACCAACTCTGCTCCCCAATATGCAGTCTCTCTCTACTATCTTCCTAGAAAGTAACCACTTCTGTGTCCCTTTGACCAAGTTACTTGTCCTTGCCAATGAGCTGTGAGCAGAGGGGATGGGTGTCACCACAGCATGGAAACATTTACAAGTCAGTGCATGGTGCTCGATGTTGTTTCAGTCCTAATTCAGCAACCAGCCACATTCCAGGTGAGGAGTTTCAGCCTTTGAGCAGGAACAATATGGAATAAAACCCTTGCTGACCTGCATGGAATGGGGCATGAGGGAGGAGTTAATCTGAGTTGTCCTAAGCCTCTGAGATCTTGGTGTTATTCCTCACATAGTACAGCCTGGCTGTAAGGAAGGATATACTTCTCTGTCTCCTAGCAGGGTCCAATCCATCAGGAATTCTTGTTGTTCTACTTCAACATATGTTCTGGGTCTTTCCACATCTTGTCATCTCCTCATCTCTGTTGCTATCATTCAGCCCAAGGCACAAGCCATCTTTCGCCTGGACTATTGCAATACTACCCCTCTTTGGTTTCCCTGTTAGGACATTTGGCCACTTGGAGAGAAGCGAGAGAACCCTTTAAAACTCCTATCAAATCAAACCATGCAAGTCTCCACTATGAAACCTTCCAGGGGCTTCCTTTTAAACCTGGAAGGAAGGGTGAACTCCTGCCATGGGTATAAGACCCCCACATGGTCATCTTCCTCCCACCTGCCTGCTTTTACTCACCTCCTCCCATGTCTCCCTTACTCATTATGCTCCAGAAACACCAGAGTCCGTTTCCTTTCCTGAACCTCTGAGCTGTCTGCTCTACCTGGAATGTGCTTGCCTCCACCTCCCCTCAGCTGTCACTTACATGTCCCCTCTTCACAGAGATCTTTCCCGACCAAAAAAATCATGTCTAGCACACCACATTATTTTCATTTTCCATGTGGCACTCATCACATCAGATGGGTTTTTTGTTTTTTGGGGTTTTTTTGCTTATGTGTTTGTTTGTTTTCAGTCTGTCCTCGTGAGAATGCCGGCTCTTTTAAAGCGGGGGGCCTCACCTTTCTTGTGCATAACTGTATTTTCCCTAGGGCAGCGGGAGGTCTTCACTCGAGATGTGTGGACAGGCTCTCTGAATGAGCGTGTGCTCACAACTGTACAGGAGTGTGGGGCATAGGGGAGCTTGTGGCGTGGGGCAAGGCTGGCTCAGGGATGCCTCACCAGCAGGGATGTCCACACCCGTCCTCTGGAGATCCTTCATCCTGCCCCAGTGAGCTGGTCTATGAAAAGTAAAAGTGTAGCAGGTAAGTGACATCTTTCCTCTCTCTTTTAAAGGAACAAGAGGAAATGAGTGTCTAGTGCAGCACTTCGGGATATAAGTGGTGAAGGATGGTGAAGGATTTTAGAGTACTGTAATAGGGTGTTATTCCATTCATGGATATCCCCTCCTGAAGTTCTTTAAAAATAGGATGGTATGAAGATGTAGCCTAATTTTCCCTTTGTTCTGGAGCCCAATGGTTATTTTAACCAGAACGGCAAAGAAGGATGTTGCACAGAAAGCCAACTTTGGACATATCTCCATGCTGTCGATTGCTTGGATGCAGTGAAAACTACACACTTACGGACTCTTCCAGTAGGTTCTTTCTCTTATTTGAAGATGTAGGTGAATAATACTCAACAGGCATTGAGGGCCTGAACGAGTGGCCCACCTGTCTATTTATTTTTGAGGACATATTTAGATTTACCTTAATAGAGGATGGATGATTTTCTGTGTCTTCCCTTTAGACACGGTTTTGTGGCAGGTGAGAATCCTGCCGGTGCAGTAATGTAGGCAGGTTTTGCCACTGTGGGATGTCAAACCCTAGTAGCTCCTTTACGCTAATTTGAAGTAGTATTTAGTTTATTTTGTCCACCTTATGATCTTATGTCTTCCTTTCCCCTCTAAGACAAGACCACTATTATTTCTTCTAATAATAGTTCCTCTGTTTAAAATACCCCATCAGGTTTGGACTTAATGGTTGTTCCTATGGGGTGAACTGTTCAGAAAGGGAATGTCCCCAGGAAAGACTCTGGTTCCCTCAACCCGACACGTCCGGGGAGGTGGTGACGTGTTTTACGGGCTCGGTGGGCTCAGTGGGCGGGGTGGGCTATCTGATACAACAATGGAGCAGTCATAAAATTTGTTTCAAAGGGCATTTAAACAAAGCCTGCTCATTCTCTAGTTTATGGAAATTGATCACTTGCTACCTGGACTGAAGCCATGGAGGAATTTACTGGGCCTGAGAGCTTTGACATTTGAGTTGTAGGCTAGGTAAACTGAGGCTGTGGAAGGGTTCGACGTGCAGCCGACAGGCGCAGGGGTGCTGGCTCTAGTATTTACATCTCTCCAGAATTCAGGTCACAGGCAATTTTCTAGCCAGGTGATATAGTTTTCTGTTTTGTTTTGCTTTGCTTTTTCATTTTGTTTCTTAACAGCAATTTAAACTGGAGTGGCTGCTATTTGCCGCTAAGATTGTGGGCCAACTGCCAAACATTTTCTTCACAAAGAGGCATTGGCAGAAGCCAAAGCTTGATGATTTTGGTGATGTGCATAATTCCTTTTCCATGGCTTTGAAGCTCATCCTGCTTGATCTTTTGTCTTAAACCTTTATGATATACTTATTGAAATCTCATGCTCTTGGACTTGGTGGATGACCACCACAACTTTGTAATGATAAAATCCTAAAGGAATTCTAGAGAGGAGGACAAGATCCAGGATAACTTGGCAAATCCCATAGAATTTATTGTCTGGAAAAGGGCCCCCTCACTAGGTCTCCTCCACCATCCTGGATTATGCTGCTCGACAGGAAGTTTGCCCCCGAAGCACAAACTTACTATGCCCAAAGATTCCCACAATTCCTTAAATCGGTCAAATGGTTTCAAATAAGCAAGGAGACGTACCACTGGAGACTAGCTAAAGGAAAACAGAACATCCTTTCCGTCAAAATATCCCGCGGTAGCACCACATACAGCTTCATGACACAAGACAGGTGGAAGATGGTGTTGCTTCCAGTTGAAAATAAAATCCATGTTCATTGTGAATTGCCTTTGGGGGAAAAAAAAGAGAAAGATTAAAACAAAAGTCCCGAATCTCTATTTCAGGGTCACTCAACCTGAAAGCTTGCCTGGAAGTATTGGTTTGGGGGGGCAGGGGCAGAAGAGCTGCTTAGGGCCAGTGGAAATGTTAAACACAGGGGGAAACCTGCACGACTCCCACTTTGGGAAGCCCCATTTTACACGTTCCATCAGTTCTTACAAAATAATCCTCTCTGATGTTTTTTGGGGGAGGGGCGCGAGGTTTTTAGTTTGGAGGTTTTTTTTTTTTAATTCAATAGATTATAAATAAAATGCTTTTAATGTGTTGCACAAAAGAATGAACTGAATATACGTTAGCATAGGAATCCCGGAGCACTCTGCTGCTGCTGTTTCAAACACAACGCAAAAAGCTTTGACTAAAGAACATATTATTAAAACGACTCTTGAAACTTCCGCTGTCTCAAAACCAAAACTTCACTGGGTTGTTTGCAGCTACGGAGTTCCTTAAATTTTCATTCTCTTCGGCGTACACACTCTTAACTTTTGCTTCTTGATTTTGCCTCTTACCCTTCTCACATCTGATGCATACACACGTGCATGCACACACACACACACACACAGTAACCTCAGTTTTTGGGTTTTCATAGCAGTTGCCCCAGAAGAAATGCTCTCCACCAGAGCTGATGCCTGTCGCCACATCCCATCACTTGCCTGGTAATTAAACTCAGACTGATTTATTGACTGACAGCCAACAAATCCCAACCCAGTTTTTATGATATACATACTTCCCCGGGCTAAATTCACTCAAACAACAACCCAGTCAGAAAGGGGAGGAGAGGGAGGAGGAGGTGGAGGGGGGCAGCGAGTGATACGAAAATAAATATGGAAAGTAGCATTAGTTGGCAAAAGGAGACATTTTGCAAAAGAAAGAAAGGAAGGGGGAGAAAAAACTCAGTGCAACATCTTTTTCAAATCCGGAGTTCTGGGGAGCCAGGGGGAAAGAGCTGGTAAACATCATCACTTCAGCCTGAAGACTCATTTGAACCTCCTCACGTACAAAAGCGCTCTGAAGGGGAAAACAAGACGTGCTTGCAGCTAATATCACAGTCAAGTTCCAATTTTACCTGAGGGAAAGCAGCGTTATTAAAAGTCATGACTGAGATGGCATGACAGGTGCCAATATCCTCCGCCCTGACAGATGCGTCAGTTGGCGAATGCCATTTTCTTGTCAGCAGTCCCTAGATGGAGCTCCCCGCAACACCATTTGTCTCTCTTCCAGGAGATCACACATGCCCGATGTTTGCCTCCAAGCTGCACTGCGTGGTTTGATATGTGGAATCCTCACAATGAGACTTATTAAAAGACAGTCCATTATTTTTATTTAGAGCATTTCCAAAACAAGCAGAGCGCGCACAGAGATAATTTAAAAATCGTGTGGCAGGTCATCTCCAGGCCAGCGTGGCTCCACTGGAAATGCATAAGAAAGTAGCATCTTCATCCTTAGACGCACACACACACGCACGCACACACGCACATTCCAGCTCATAATGGGTGTGATTTGAGTGGCATCGAGCCCTTTTATGGATGGCCCTGACAGTCCCAAGCACGAGTTTGCTATAAACTCCAGGGGCATTGCAACATGAAGGAGCAACCCTGCTCCCTTCTTTCCCTAAATCTTTCTTCCTTTCCTTCTTCTTTTTTTTTCCTTCTTATTTCCTTGCATCCCTCTTCTTTTCTGTTACAGGTGGGCTCTCTCATTGCAGCAATAGATATAAAATACTCCTGATTGGCTGTATTTATGGGGCTTTCTTGTCCTCCTGTTGGTTTCAAACAAAGAAAAATGGTCTCTTTCGACCGTGCCTGGTTTGAACAGCAGGTAAAACTCCAGCAGCCTCCTCTCCAGCCTCCGACTGAAAATTATTACAGATGAAATGATTCCGTCATGGAAATGGTAAGAGGAGAGCTTTGGCTTAAAGGATGCTGTGCTACCACGGGGGTGGGGGAGGGGGCACAGGCGATGGGTTCTGCCACCGGGACAAGCGTGACCCACGCTGGCATGCTCTCCCAGCTGGGGAGGGTGCAGGCAGGGCAGCGTTCAGAGAGCTGAGTGATACTGCCAGGGTCAGAGATTAGAAGACACCGGGGTGAGACCTGTTTTGGGGTGACCATGGGGTTCAAGCCTCCATACTGCCGTGTCATCTGGAGTGCAATCCAAGGGAAATCTAAGTGTCCGTAGGCATCGATTCTGCGGCCCTGTCCCAGTGCACCTGCTCAAGCCCAGAGCGGCATCTAGCCCCAGCCAGCAGTCTGCATCCTGGCAGGGCAGCAGTCCCAGAACAGCGGGAAGCATTTGGGGTCAGCTGTGAGGTGTGGCACACACAATCCAGGGACCTGGCAGGGCCTCCACGGAGGGGCCCTTGGAACATGCGAGGTCACTCTTCCCCTCTCCTCAGAGCTGTTGGGCTCTTTTTTTCTTGAGCACACTAGGAAGCCACAAAAGAGTAAAAAGAAAAAAATCACAATAATGAAATAGAGCACTCCCACCTCACTGTCATAACGTTGATCTGGCAGATGGGCTCTGGAGGAAGAACAGTCTCCCGAGGTCCCCCTAGACGATGGGAGGCTGGTGTCAGGCGCACCACCTCACCTTCACACCCTGGAGGCGGGGGTGCCTACTGGCCCACGAAGGCTAAGTGCCGGGAACCAAGACATCAGGTATGTGGTCTCTAGCCTCTAAGAGGTCACATACGTTTTTAAGCAGATGACGGGATTTCCTACATTGTTTTCCTTGCTAATGACATGTATTTACATATCCCTTCTGCTAAGCCTATTAATGAACTACTCAATATTGATTAGGCATGGAGCGTGGTTTCTTCACCTGCGTGCCCTCCCATCATGGAGCCGGGTGGCGCGGGCAGTACCCGTACGCTCTTCCTGCTCACCTCTCTGTTGTGTAGGTTTCTTGAAAGTCCACAGCACGTGTGCGCACCAGGTATGGTGTCTTTCGTTTTGCTCTGACTTCGGGATCTATTCTCTTCATTAGCGCTTAGTTACCGAGCTCACCAGAGGCAAAAGAAGCATGTCGGGCTGACGCCCTCATCCTTTACAGAAGACCCCACCATGCTACCTTTTGTGTCCAGAGGCTGTCTATACAAAGCCAGAGAGCATTGGTCTTCCTCACTGTTCCATCATTTGTAAATATTCAAATTGTTTGGGGTCATTTTCATTGTTCCATTCCTTTGTCAGATGTTTCTATCACTTTTTCAACAAATACTAATTAAACACCTGGGGCCTGGTGACGAAAAAACACAGACGCTGGTGTCCTGGTGGATCTTGTAGCAGCTCAGGGCTGTCCTTGTACTTGACCGTGATCAAAAATTTAAAAACTCCTTTATAAACCAGATTTTTTAGATTCATATTGCTGTCTATTCAGTGTTATCCCATAGACTTCAGTAAAGGAGGTTCTGTGTTTTATTTTCGTTAAAAAGAAGAGCATTTGGTTCTATAATTTTCCAGGATTATTTCCCTTCCTTGTTCAGTAGACTTCATGGCTTAGTAAATAAATTCAAATTCCTTTTTAGGCATTCCAAGTTCTTCACAGTCTGACTCTAACCTGATTATCTGGCCTCCTCTCTGTCCCCTCCCCCGGCTGTCCTTCTTGCTCTGGCCACCAGATCTTACTCTTCACCTCTCTGTATCTCTGTAGAAACTCTTCTCCAGGAAGCCCGTCTGCGTTGGTAAAAATTGTATGTATCTTCCAGAACTCTTCCTTCCTGCCTTCTCTGTGCCTTTTTCTGTGAGCTGTGTACACACGTGTACGAGTCTTCATTTTTTTGTTCATGTCCCACACCAGACTGGAAGCTCCGCATGGACAGGATCTGCATCTTCGTAAACATAAAACACCTCCCGAACACCTCAGTGAGGTGTCATGGACATTTCCCCAACGTGCCCAATCCTCACCACCTTATTGGCCTTCCAGGCACAATTCCCATCTCTGTGGCACGACCTCTTACCAAATCTCTAGCTGCTGGAGCCCTAGTAAGTCTTAAGAGGTCATTTCCTAGGGGGAAACTCCATTCCTGCTTGAAGACTCTTCCTACTCTCCAGTCGGATCCAGTCCTGTTCTCCTAAGAATGTTCTGGAGCTCTATTTAAACTCTCCTACTTTGTAATACTGTTATTCAGAGGCATAACTTGTCCTCACTACTAGATTTAAAATATCTGGAAGGCAGTTGGGGATATATGGCTTGTATCTGTCATGTCGCATAGCATGGAAGCACACGCCTATCACTGAGCAGGTGCACAATAAAAGCCAATGGAAGGGCTGGATAAATAAACTGATGTATTAGCATCCACATGCTACTTTAGTTCTATCTATCTAAAATTGGCTTTTAACATGTCACATTAGAGCAAGTTGGTCTGGATATTTTTCATTCAAGACACTCTCTGTCTTTTCCCTTGGGAGAAGACACTGATAAGATAAAGGTGTGCTTCGACTCAACACATCCTTTGAAGAATCTTTCTTGGGCTCCCACTGAAATTATTTTTCGAATGACTTCTCTGGATTCCAGTTTCAGGAACGCTTGACCACCGAGAACGTCAGCACTGTGAAGACTGTGGGGGATGCATAAAACATACAATTAAAGGCAGAGGGGGACAGGGGAGTCGGGAGAGAAGGACCAGGGGCGACGCGAACAAGTCCCCAGGGCGCATGTGGTCCTGCGGGCTAATTGCAGAGGAGTTGTCAAGCAAGGACGTTATTTTTAAATCTTACAGGCCATTGTGACATGTAGGAAGTGTGTAAGGATTTATGGCTGGTTTAGGTCACTCAAGCCAATGGGACTATTTCTTAGGCAGGCACTTGAGACCCTGCTAAACATCATGACTGAAAAGGAATGATTAACAACTTTTTCGAGCTTTTTCAGGAAGCAATTTTATTCACATTTCAAGAACCAGAATCAAAGTTCTCTTTTCCTTGTTTCTGTTAGATTTATTCCTCGGCTCTGTTTTAAAGTCACCTAAAAATACTGCTGAAATGTCTGGCCCGGGGTAGCTCCCAGAGCCCCACGGACCTGGAATTCCTCAGGGGTCACAAACTTGGGAATCTTACCTCCATCTCCCTCTCTGATGGGACTCTTTTTCATTTTCTTTCTTTTTTGTAACCAAACAATTTAGAGAAACAAATCCTCCTCTTATATCCAAACTGTGACAGTCAATGGATTGGTCACAGAAGGTCAGGAACAAAACGAGGTGATTGGATAAAATTCTCTAAAGAGAAAGGAGAATTAAAAGAAATCTGGAGATGCTCCCCTCTGACTAGGGGAGACTGTGCCCACGAACAGGGCCTCCCTCATGGGCCCCACCACAGGCAGCATCTGCAGTCAGCCGCAATGTGTCAGAGAGGGGAAGCCTGCTTTGTGGGACCCCACGGTAGCAGGAGAGTGAAGCTGAATAAAAACTAGATTAAGGAGTCTGTACTTCATGGGGAGGTCTGTGCGGCTTCCTCCAGGCGTGCCCCCCTCCCCCCCAGGCCACGCAGGGCCTTTGCACTGCATTCTGAATGATAGAGGCCCCATCTTGCAATCGCAGCTGTCTCTGCACACAGACATCCACTTCTGACAAAATAATCCACTTTGGTTGTCATTTGTGACTCATTAGTAACTGTTGGGACAAAAGTGTGAAGACCCCAGTTCTTGCTGCTAAGTCTAGAAAAGCTCCCATGTTTGCAAAAGTTTCACTATTTCTTGACACATTTTTTTATTCTGCCACTCAGCACGCTTTCTCTCACTGCCCCTAGTTCCTATCCCACACCCAACAAAAAGACTCTTTATTACCCCAAATCCTTACTCCCCAAGTTTCTGAACCTGTTTGTAAATAATCTATGGCCACTGAGATTTTGGAGGAAATACCAAACAAAAATGTTCCTATCATTACATTTGCAAACCAGATCGGAAAAAAACAAAAAACAAAAACTTAGTTAATTCGGTCATCTAGTAATTTATTTTGAAAATAGACAGATTCAGTTCTGCTCCCAAAAGGCCACAGTCTTGTAGTCATTGTTACTTGTTTCTGCTTTATTTGGGAATCTTAACTGCTCCTTCACCCACCTCCCTCCTCCTAGCCCTGCGGGTTGGCTCTGGAAAACAGGCATTGATGATGACTTCCACACTTAAGAATTTCATGTGTCTGAGAATAAAGAAAATCCCAGGTGGTGTATGTGCGTGTGTGTGTGTGCACGCACCTGCGTGTGTGTACATGTGCAGGCCGCTGTGTGCACGCGCGTGTGCGTGTTTGTGTGCATGTATGTCTGTGCCTCTGTGTGTGTCCATGTGTGTGCACGCCTCTGTGTGTGTGTGTGCGGGTTTGAAACAGTGGTTTCCTCAAAAGACCCGGGAGGATGATGAGGAAACCTTATGCCCTCACAAGGGCATAGACACCTCCAAGATCAGCCTAACCTGGCGAAACACGGACAGATCTCTCCGCTGAAGATCCCCACCCTCATGCCCATCACACGTGCCCATGCTTGAAGCTACTTTGCCTTTATGAAGGATATGGGTGTCCTTCAGGTTTCTTTCTTGGGGAAATACTTGCAAGGGTTGCAAAGATTTGCACTGTTTTTCAGAAAGTTTCCTTTGGCGTTTGGGAAGAGCCATGCCTAGTCTGGCATACTTTTTCCTAGGCTAAGTACCTTTAGTTTTCCCCCAAACCTTTAGCAAAGTATGTGAAATCACACAACATTGTGAAGAAGTGAGGCCCAGGAAGCCAGTGGGAGAGGGACCTTTGCACAGGGGGTACACGAAGAGGGTGTTAGAAGAAGGACCTCTAGAAGCAGTTCTACTGTGGGAAGACAGGCACGAGGGGGCCGGGCCCATGTCGTCATCGTGCAGGGAGCCCGGCCACATTCAGCAGCTGATGAGCACAGAGGCAGCAGTGGCCTGGGGAGGAGCACACCAGCTAAGGGGAAGACTCTTAGCCGGAGAAGCAGTCTGTTCCTCCCTAAGAACACTGATGGGACTTTGGAGATGGTGGGTGTGATAAGGCAGAAAATCGGGGTACAGGAGAACAGCCCTTATGCACGTGTGCATCTGTCTTGTTCCACTGAGGGGTAAGCTCCTGAAGAACCTGCAGGGCAGTTGATCACAGTCTCTGAGCGCCTCGCCCGGAGCAGGGACTCAGGGGGTATGCATTGCCTAAACTATGAATTTGTTGTTAAATGCGAACTTAAACATATTCCCAAGTAGTTAAAAGTCTGGAACAGAAGACAATATTTGTTTCTATAGACAGCACTAGATAGAATGAGTAGAATGACATCTACATTGTGTTTTCTGTTCTCTGTTCCCCTCCTTCAACAGCCCTTTAAAAATTTCCTGTTTAGTGATCTCTGCCTATACCTATTTCCGTATCTGTACGTACAGAGATACACACACACACATGTATCTTGGGGGTCTAATTCAGGCCATCTGCTCTTCCATGAAATGTGATAGCTTTTAGATTCCTTTAATATTTCTACTTAAAAAAGATCATAGGTCTGTATAATAATTAGTCTTTTCCTACTAACTGGTGACAACTCGAATCTCCTTTTAGCTGGGCATCAAAATGTTTTAAATATTAACTAAGCTTCCTAAGCTCTCAGTGTGATTGCGCTGTGTAAGTGGGGTAGAGATGGGTCAACTGGTCAACTGAAGCAGAGCCAACCAGAGGCTGGTGTGGAATGTTGGGGCCTGCCATCGACCATCACATACATAGGTCATGGGCAGTCCAGACCCAAGGCCATCTGAACGTGGCTGTCTCTTAACTTCAGAATACTGCTGTACATAAAAATTGGCTTGCTTCTAATCAGTGTGATTACCCCATTTGATTTTTGAAAGTCAAGTCAGTCAAACAACTCATTGGACATTTCTCCAGTATGATCAGTCAAGAGGAGCAAAGGAATCTCAACATGTATGTGGGCAAACAGCTTCAACAAAAGCAGGTTTTGAAGGAATTCATGTCATGTGCTTAATTTTAAATGATAAATGAGCTAAGCATCATTTGGGGGAAATTTGTCAATACTATAGCTATGTCTGTGCTCATAGTTGATATTTTTTTTTTAAAGGATTTAAAGCATCTTTTTTTTTTTTTAAGATTTTATTTATTTGTCAGAGAGAGACAACAGCGAGAGAGGGAACACAAGCAGGGGGAGTAGGAGAGGGAGAAGCAGGCTTCCCGTGGAGCAGGGAGCCCGATGTGGGACTCGATCCCAGGACCCTGGGATCATGACCTGAGCTGAAGGCAAACGCTTAATGACTGAGCCACCCAGGCACCCCTCATAGTTGATATTTTTAATGAAGTTTACCCATTTATTTGTTATATAAATTAATTATATTATATTAATCATGTAATAATTGTATACTATATGATGTTAGTTATGTGATTAAATTATAAAAAACTAAATAAGACAATTATTAAAAGTATATTTAACAGCCATGTTATTATATAATTGTTACATTAATTAATATAATTGACTATATTATTGACTAATTGACTATTATAGATTAAAATAAAGTCATTGTTTATAATAGCAATATTTTTAGGGGCACCTGGGTGGCTCAGTCAGTTGAGCATCCAATTTGATTTTGGCTTAGGTCATGATCTCAGGGTTGTGGGATTGAGTCGTGTTTCAGGCTCTGCACTGGGCATGGAGCCTGCTTAAGATTCTGTCTCTCTACCTCTCTCTCTGCCCCTCCTCCCCTTCTTTCTCTCTCTCTCTCAAAATATAAAAAAAATATATATATAATAGCAATATTTTAAAAGGTTAATATTTTTATATTGCTTTCTAGTTGAAAAACTTGAGTGAGGCGCCAACCATGAGCCAACTCAGAGATATCCAAAATTAGCCAGACCTGGAATCCCCAGGACTCTAGAGGGCTATGTGATGAAAAGTGACCCTCCTCCATAATTTCACCCCTTGTAGACAATGTCCTCTTCCCATATAGCCTCATGAGCGGTAGCAGTCTGTGACCAATTAGAATCAAGTCTCCATAAACAGCAGTGTCAGTAGCTCCTGAAAATGGCACTCTTTCAGAACAATAACATGTCCTCTGGCCACCAGCTACAATTGGCCATGGAATGTCCATGGAGAGGGTGTGACCTGCTTTTAAGGTTGAGGAAATCAGGCCTATGTGCTGGTCCCTTCCATGGAAGGCCTGGCCTTAGGGTCAAGTTTTTGAATACACCTGCTGAAATGCAAATGTGTGATAGAAAATAACCAATTGAGTCATTATCACTCATTAACAGTTAACGAGAACAAGTTTGCCAGAGGGGCCCTCCCTAAGTAAGGCCTTGACAGAGACAGGAGAGGCAAGAGCTGAAGGCATGTAGGATTCAGAAAACAGAGCTTTTTGGTCCTGGGTGGGCAAATGGGGCTGAAGTGGAATATAGAGTCAGATGTGAGAAACCAAGGGCAGAAAGAAGCAGGACTTCCGTGGAGAGGAGCAGAGTAACACTGACGTGCCACTGAAGAGCTGGGAGAGGGGAACCATGATGGTGCCCTCAGTCTTGCTGAATGTGAGCGTGAGCACGGGAGCCCCAGCTGGCCTCTCCATGGGTGTCCTGCACACCTGCTCCCATGTGGAGGAGCTAGCGGGACTCTCCAAACATACTCACATTCAAAGAGAAGTGCATTCACACCCAGTATTCCCCTTATTTTCTCATCTTGCCATGACTGAGCTAAGTATGACCCCAAATTTATTAATTATCAACAGAAAAGCAAAGGTACAGCTAGAGGGATCTCACAACCAGAAAAGATAATTCTGTTACAGTTGGGAGGGGGGGCTGTATGTGACATTTATACTTTGTGAGTGAAAAAACCAATTCCAAATAAGCAAACAAAGTGAGGAGAACCAAACAATTGAGGATTACGTCAATCTGTCTGTTTAAGGGCAATCAATGTCTTTAAAAATGTTGGCTGTCTTTTTGGAAAAGAATGTCATGGAAAACTACAAAGAATGTTTTGTCTTGATTTTATTATTTGAACAACTATTCTTTCTGCCTCAGATAGAATGATCAATAGTTCATGTTTTTATTTCAAATGCACACCTCTAGTTTCTTCTACTGATGAGATAATGCACGTGAATCTCTTGGATTAGTGCCTGGCACTTAATGAGTGTTCCATCACTGTTAGTGAGTTATTATTATTATCCTGGTTCCTCAATCCTAGTGGTTTGTCTATGAAGATTCACTCCAGTAAGTGGACCCAAGGACTTAGTCTGCCTCAGTCTGTCACATGCATTCTTTTAATTTTAATTTTAATTTTTAAAAAAAAATTAAATTAAATCAACACATAGTGTATTATTAGTTTCAGGGGTAGAATTTGGTGATTCATCAGTTGCATATAACACCCAGCACTCATATTTCCTCAGAGCATACTTTGAAGTAAGCTGGACTCCTTTTTGGAACACTTTTAGAACCTTGGTGTTTAATTGTTCTTACTTCTTTTCATTTTTCAGGACGTGTTTATTTACTCTCTGGGTACAGTGCACCAAACAAGTGAAGAAATGACAAAAAAAGAGTTTTGTTTACCTAAATAATGTTTTAAATTGTAAAAATGTAAAGCTAAAATAATTACCTGCTGACAATACTGGCCAGTAAGCCATTCATCTTTATGCCTGAGAGACTCTTTTTGGTCAATGAGAAACATGGAAGATTCCAATAGGCAGAAGAGTAACAGGCAGTTCACAGAAAAAGACATCAATTGATGAGTAGGCATTGAAAAAAATGTTCCTTTTTACAAGCACCTCAACAATGTGAATTTTTAGAAGTTACTCTTTTCTCATCTATTAAATGCAAAAAATACAGTAACGCTCACAATGCATGTCAAATGTGATGACTACATTCCATAGAAGTGTAAAATGTTTCAGTGTCTGATACACTTGGTCAACATACAATGTTCAGATACTTTGATATTTTCTTTTTTGGTTTAATGTTGCTCCTTATTCTTTTAAATATTTTTTTAAATGGACTATTTGAAAGTTGTTAAGAGGGTCAATCCCAAGATCCTCATTTTTTCTTTCTCCCCTTCCCCTCCTCCTCTCCCTCCTCCTCCTCCTCCTTCTTCTTTGTATCTGTATGAGATGATGGATGTTAACTGAACTTAAACTTATTGTGGGAATAATTTCACAACATATGCAGGTCACATCATTATGCTGTACACCCTAAACTTACACAGGGCTGTGTATCAATTATATCTCAGAAAAACTGGAAAAAATTCTACTAGTCTTCAAGATTTGTAGTCACAGTGGTCCCCATCTTGTCTCTTTCCACTTTTCAGTAGTTTCTACTCTCAACTCCTTTGGTTGTTTCCTCTGATAGTTACCTCCACATTTCTAAATAATACGATGCTCTGTTATCTGATGCATTAATTTTAGACTTTGTTGACTTTTTATTATGGTAGATGAAGGTATTAAGATTTAAGAACTTTCTCCTTCCCACATACACCTAAATGTAATTCTATCTTAATTTTATTGTTAAATCCATAAACCTGTCTGAACTTTCATTACCACAACTATGAAAATACTATTTATTGCTGAGCTTAGTGGGGTGCTTTATTTGTACTACCTATCTCCTATAATTTTTAGTATTTCCCAGGAGTTAATCATTGCTTCCTTTTCTCATTTGCTTAGTTTCTTTGTGACTCTCTAGCTAAAAATTCTCAAAGTAATTTTCCTTACAAACTATCAGTGTTCTTTTTTCCAGAATATCTGTCCCTCTTGATCTGTCTTTGACAACCCACCTTGAGTCCTCCACTTCCTCTCTCCAGTCTGGACTATGTTTTCTAGGCTTGCTTGTGCACCTGTAATCTTGGGACTGGCTTTTTTAGTCATTTTATTAATTCCTTTTCTGTGTTGGTCCCCATGCCGGTCTCTTTCTTGGTTTATTCCACTGTTTAGGTAGAGCCTTTTTCCTATAAGCTTCCTGAAAACAAATACATAGGAAGTACATTTTATAATATTGTATATGTCTGAAGATGTCTTTATTTTACTTTTTCATTTGATGGTAATTTGACTAAGTACAGAGATTCAAGTTGAGA
The DNA here is from genome assembly GCF_002201575.2 of Neomonachus schauinslandi. NCBI lineage: Eukaryota > Metazoa > Chordata > Mammalia > Carnivora > Phocidae > Neomonachus > Neomonachus schauinslandi. The sequence goes on from NC_058416.1 coordinate 3,311,851, forward strand.
AGTATGATGCTGTTTTAACTCTTATGACTTGCTGTGTTACCAGGTTTGATCTGAATCTTTCTCAGAGCATTTAGGAATTTATCTTCCTGCTTGGTGTTTTATCTTTTATTCCAACATTGTGCCTAGTATTCATGGAACCAATTAATCTGGATTTTCATGTTCTTCAGTGCTGAATTTTTTTAAAGTCCTTTTAGCTAGATATTAGTCCTTGTGGATTAATTCTCCTCTATTTTTCGTTTTATTCCTTATCTCATATTGTCCATCTCTGTGTTTTTGTTCTACTTCTAGGGAGATATCCTTGATTTATCTTTCAACCTTTCAATTTAATTTTTATTTCAGTTATTAAATTTTTTATTCATAAGAGCTCATGTTCACTAATTATCCTCCTTTGAGAGCATCTTGTCTATATTTTCACTGATGCAATATCTCTTCCTTTCTCTCTGTGGCTCTTCATTAAATTTCCTTTAAAACTTTCTTTTCTCACACTGTCTTGTCTCTCTTTCCATTTGGCTCCATTTGCCTTTTGCTTCTTTTGTTCCATCTTTTGCAGGACAGAAGCTTTTTTGAAATGTGCAGTTTATTTCTTAACACTATGAAATATTTTATCGATATTAGTTTAAGTAGAACTTAAGTGGGGCAGCACATAGTCCTAGCAGGGTTGTTAAGAACATAATTTCTAGAGAAAAAAACATCTGGAATTAAGTTTCACTTTCCAGCCATACGACCGCAAGCAGATTACTTGACGCTCTGTGCCTCTGTTTCCTGGTCTTTGGAATAAGGCCAATGACAGTACTTATAGGATCTTTGAGAAATTGAAATCAGTGGATCTGCCTAATGAACAATTTAGGACAATTTCTCACACATAGAAGACACTCATTCAGTCAAAGCTATTATTATTATTATTATAACCAACTAATGAGGTAATATTTTGATGTCTAGTTCTGATAGCCTCACTATAAGTGGAACATTGACAAGCTAAAAACTTTCAAGAGGATATTGACAAAAGATCTGAAAGCTATCAATGAGGAATGGATAAGAAAACCATGAATGTTTAAGTTGAATAAGGAAAATGGCTTGGTGAGGAAGCATGATATTAATTTTTAAATAAAATATATGTTTGCAATATAACTCTTTCTTTTCTGGTTGTAAACATTCATAGTTTTATGAAAATCTTCAAGATAGCTCTTCTAGCTATGGTGGAAGTGCAAAGGGTTGTATGAAATAATACAAGAGGAGAGAAGAATTTAGTAAAGCAAAAAGATTTTGATGCCCTAGATTGCTGACCACCACAGCACTACCTTCCACAAAGACAGGACACAGTCTGCATGAGTCTCCAATTGCAGCCATAACAAATTAGCCACACATTTACCAGTTTGCACACAACATATTTATTAACTTAAGGTTCTGTGGAGAGTTAGAACTCTCACTAGGCTAAAAACTAGGTGTTGTCAGGGCTTTGTTCTTTCTGGAAGCTCCAGGGGAAGATCTATTTCTTGTCTTTTTCACCTTCTAGAAGCCACCTGCACTCCTTGGCTCACAGCCCCTTTCTCCATCTTCAAAACTAGCAGAGCAGCACCTTCAAATTCCTCTCCTCCCCCTCTCAATCTGAATATCCTACATCCCTTTTATAAAGATCCTGCCCAGATAATCCAGGATGATCTCTCCACCTCGTGATCCTTAATTTAACCACATCTGCAAAATCGTTTTACTGTTTAAGGAAACATATTCACACATTTCAAGGATTAGGATGTGGACATCCCTGGGGACCATTATTCTGACTACAACACTGCCTATATCTTGATATAAGAATGCAATGGGAAGTGTGTTAGAAACAGGAAGACAGGGCTCTCCTTAGTCCAGCAGAGAACCATCATGGTCGTGAGAAACTTCTGGGTAATGTCATGAGGACACAAGCCCGGACATTCTTCAAGGAGCAGGGCCAAAAGGTAGCCAGGAACAAAGGAAGAAAAAGAGAATTGCAAATAACCCTGGGGCCCACCAGCAATAGATTTGTGGTAAGAAGAGGGATTCCAAGACTTAACCATGGTGACCTTCAGGAAAAATGAAGGCCAGCTTTAAAATGTAAGCTGTGTAGGTACAAGGCCTGGGGTAGATTCTGCAGACATGTAATTTTTAACATAATTATTAAAAGTAATAAGTGGGGTGCCTGGGTGGCTCAGTCGGTTAAGCATCTGCCTTCAGCTCAGGTCATGATCCCGGGGTCCTGAGATCGAGCCCCACATCGGGCTCCCTGCTTGGCGGGGAGCCTGCTTCTCCCTCTGCCTGCCGCTCCCCCTGCTTGTGCTTTCTCTCTCTGTGTCAAAAAAATAAATAAAATCTTTTAAAAAAGTTAAAAATAAAAGTAATAAGTGTACAATCATGGCTGCATTTTCCTACAAATCACACTGAAGGAATAAAAAGGACAAAGGAAAGGAAAGAAAAAGAAAAAAGAAAAGAAAAGAAAAGAATAAGAAAAGGAAAAGGGAAACCTGCACAAACTCTATTTTCATTGAAACCAGGAGGCTAATATGATGTCACCTCTGATTTATGCGAAAGGCCTATCACAACCAGCTGAGTGAGTGGAAGAGGAGAGACAGAGAAGGCGCAGTGGAGGTAGAGAGGGGGCAGCAGGTCCTGGAGGTGGGTCTCAGGAAACGTCAGCAGAAGGACCTTTCCTGAAGGTCAAGAGCTCACCTTGAAGCTGAAAACATCCCATGTGGCTTGTTTGTAACAAAGGGTGTCAGGACTCAGAGAAGCAGAGAAGGTGGAGGTCTGCTTGCAGGAAGAGGCATGGGTCTGGGGCAGTGGAAGCCAAGGGATGCTGTGGGGAATCCTGGAGGGCTGCCCAGCAGGGAGCCACCTGGCCCTTCCCCTGTGCTTTCCACAAATAGGAATCCCCTACACATAACTGCTGAAGGAAAACCCATCTTTTTTTTCCCACGGTGAGTAGTGAAAGTTGAACTGCCATAGCACTGATACAAAGCCATTGCAAGAAAAAAAATGGTGAGGGCGCCTGGGTGGCTCAGTTGGTTAAGCGACTGCCTTCGGCTCAGGTCATGATCCTGGAGTCCCGGGATCGAGTCCCGCATCGGGCTCCCTGCTCGGCAGGGAGTCTGCTTCTCCCTCTGACCTTCCTCCCTCTCATGCTCTCTGTCTCTCATTCTCTCTGTCAAATAAATAAGTAAAATCTTTAAAAAAAAAAAAAGAAAAAGAAAAAAAATGGTGAAAAAACATAATATTAGATAAATATCACTAACCAGAAAAGAGATGTCACTAATTGGAAAATGATTGTTTTTCACATAAGATGAAAGTTGTGTGGAAATATTTTGCAATGTTTTAAAAACTTTTGAACTGTAATTGCCTCTAGAGAGGAAGACTAGACAGGAGAAATGGAAGAGCTCTGGGAAGAGATGCTAGATATTAGAAATGAAAAATGTTGGAAAAAAGTCTTAGAAATGAAGATTATATATGGTCTCTATATAAAATTATAGACATTATACATAAATAAAATATACTCAATATATATATTAAGTAAATATAAATATAATAAATATTTTCACCTAGAAGCAATGGGTTCAGTATTTACTAATTCAGTGTTTGCAGAGACTTTATAGAACATAATTGTGAATAATAAGAATGCACTGTGCATGCATGTGCATGAGCATATCTATATGTATAGAAACATGTATATGTGTATTTGCCCAATTTCCTTCAAACCACTACTATCAATACAATAATAGGCTATGTTTAAGAAGAGGGTCTCAGTGGTTCTTTCAGAAGATTGTCAAGGGCATTTTGAACTGACAGTAGGTCTTCTGGGTGATCATGCCTGTACACAGTTTGAATTGGGGTTTGTTTGAGGTTCCTTAAATATATTACTCTCAGCCCTTTGTTCAACTACTACTTGTTTATGAGATTTATACCAATCCTTGAGAGATTTACCCATGACTTAATTTAGTTTGCAACATTTAAATTTTATCCATGCTGTGTTTATCACCATGGTACCTGCATGCTATGCAGATAAGAATTTCCAAGATTAGTCGGTGAAGCTATAGGACAATGAAATCATTGCGCCATAGAAGCAAAGAAAAGTTAGGTGCCAGATGCAAAAGAGAGTGCAAGGAGGCTTCCCTGCAAAGGGGGAGTAGTTCCATGAAGACTCTGCACTTTGTGATTCTCAATACCAATTGTCCTTAGAGTGCATATTGCTTTAGGAAAATAATGCTTAGGTTCTCTTTGCCAAAGCATTATAAAAGCAGCTGTGAAAACAGTCAGACAGCTCAGAAGATCTGTTTGCTAGGTGAACTTTCTGGAAATCTCTCCCTCTAGCCCCCTGCTTGTTGGGCAAACTCCTACACTTTAATTTGTTTCATAACAAAAATCTCCTTTTTATTTTTTGTTCCCAGACCTTACTTTTATCCTTCCTGGTGCTTTGTTTGTTTTCAATCATTCATCCATCCATCTATTTATTTATTTATTCAGTATATATTTACTGAACTCCACAAGGTACTAGATACTGTCCTGAGAATAAAGTGATGAACAAGACAGAAAATGTTCTACTCACATAGAGTTTGATTCTAAAGGTGGAAGACATATAATTCAAATAAAGTTATTAAATAAATAGCAAAATATCAGACATGAGATTTGATGCAGAGAATTAAAATTATATCATGTTATAGAGAATGACTGAATAACTATTAAGTGATCAAGAGGTGACGTTTCCTTGAATGTTGTCTTTTCATTTTTGTTTCATTCAAACTACTTTCTAGTTTCCATTTTTACCTCTTCTTTAACTCACATGTCATTTAGGAATGTGTTATTTACTTTCTTAATATTTGGGAACTTTCTAGAAATATTTCTGTTATTGATTTTTAATTTAATTCCACTTGGTCAGAAATCATACTTTGTATGACTTTAATTCTTGTAGATAATGAGATTTATTTTATGGTTTTATGGACCCGAATTTGGTCTACTTTGGTAAATATTCTGTGTGAAAATTTTAAAAATATGTGTATTCTGTCATTGTTGGGTTGGATGTTCTATAAAGAGTAATTGAATCAATTTAGTTGACAGTGTTGTTTAATCTTCTATATTCTCACTGATTTTCAGTCTCATTGTTCTGTCAATTACTGAGAGAGGGATATTGAAATGTCTGATTATGATGGTATATTGTGTATTTCTCTATCAGTTTTTGCCTCATGTATTTTAAAGTTTTGCTATTACATAAAAATTGTATGATTGTACCATACTCTAGTATAGTTGAGTATGGTTTGCCCTCTGGATAAACTGAGTCTTTTGTAATTACAAAATAACCTTTATGCTAGGTAATATTCTTTGCACTTATATCTACTTTTTCCAATTAAAATCCCTTTCATATTTTGAATTTTTGTTAGCATGATATATCTTTTTTCTCCATCCTTTTACTTTTAACTTATTTATATGTTATAAAAGTGCATTTCTTGTAAATAGTGTGTAGTTGGGTCTTGCTGTTTAATACAATCTGACAATCTCTGCCTTTTATTTATTTTATTTTTTAAAAAACTTATTTATTTTAGAGGGGCAGAGGGAGAGAGAGAGAATCTCAAGCAGACTGAACACGGAGACTGATGCAGGGCTCGTCTTATGACCCTGAGATCATAACCTGAGCCGAAATCAAGAGTTGGATGCTCAACTGACTGAGCCACCCAAGCACCCCAATCTCTGCCTTTTAAATAGAGTATTTATACTATCTACATTTAGTTTTATTTTAGAAATGGTTAAGTTTAAGCCCATCATCTTATAATTATTTTTTTCAGTTTGTTCCACCTGTTCTTTGTTTCCTTTTTCCTATTTTTTGTTTTCTTTCAAATCAAATATATTTTATGATTCCACTTTATCTCCTTTGTTAACCACTGTTTCCCTCCAAGTGATACACCATTCCATATATAAGAAAGAACATCGCTTTATCATTTCTGGTGCTCTTCATTCTTTTGTGCAGATTGATATTTTTAACTGGTGTCATTTTCCTTCTGCCTGACAACTTCCTTCTTCCTTTCACATTCCTTTTACCATGGATCTATTGGTGATGATCTACTGCTGTATTTAGACAACTTGTGTAGACTTGAAAAATGTCATAATTTCACCTTCTTTTTTGAAAGATATTTTTACTGGCTATGGAAATCTGGATTTCGTTTTGTTTTTCTTTCAATACTTTAAAGATGCTGTTCCACTATCTTCTCAATTGCATTGTTTCTGACAAGAATTCTGGTGGAGTCCTTATTTTTGTTCCTCTGTAATTAACATGTCCTTTCCATTTGGTGTGCTTATAAAATTCTCTTTTAGAATTGGTTTTGAGTAAGTTTATTATGATGCACCTTAATGTTATTTTCTTCATGTTTCTTGTGCTTGGGATTCTTGGAGCTTCATGTACTGTGGATTTATAGTGTTTTTCTTTTAAATCAAATTTGAAAAATTTTCAGCCATTAAAGTTGTTCCACAGTTCAAAGCTCACAGTTTCACTTTTTTAGAAAATTCTTTTTTCTTTATGTGTTTCATTTTTACAGTTTTATTACTATATCTTCACATTCTTCCACAACAGCTAAACGACTATTGATCTCATCTACTGTATTTTCATCTCCACTATAGTTTTCATCTCTCAGAATTAAATTTCGATCATTTTTTATGTCATCCATGTTTTTGCTTCACTGTTTTAATATTCAGAATAAGGCTATCATAACTGTTTAATATCTTTGCAAATTCTAATATCTCTGGATCTAATAGTTCTAGGTAAGTTTCAACTTAATGATTTTTAAAAATCATTAGCATGATTTGTATTTTCCTGCTTCTTTCTTTGTATGTCTGCTCATCTTTGATTGGACACCAGCCAGACATTGTGAATTTTCCCTACTTTGGTATTGTATATCTTTCTATTCCTAAAAGTATTTTTGACCTTTGGTCTCAGGTACAGTTAATAAAGTTACATGGAAATAGTTTTGTTTTGTTTTTTTCCTTTCAGGTCTTGCTTTTAATATTTGTTAGGTAGTATCAGAGCAGTGCCTAGCATAGGGCTAATTATTCCCAGCTTCTGGGGAAAGACTGTTTTGAGTAGTCTATCCAATGCTCCATGATTTAGAAGGTATTTCCGGCTTACTGGTGGGAAAAGGCACTGTACTTGGCCTTGTGTGAATAATGGTACTCTTCCCTCTAACATATATTTTTAACATATTATATAGTTTACCCATCTCAATTATACAACTCAGTGATTTTTAGTTAATTTACCAAGTTGTGAAACCATCACCACAAGTCAGTTTTAGAATATTTTCATCATACTAATAAGATGCTTCATGCCCATTTGCTGTTAATCCTTGTTTCCTTTCCCAGACAACTACTAATCTATTTTCCTATAGACAGTTGCTAATAACACTCATGTATAAGCATTTGTGTAGCTGTGTGTTTTCATGTCTCTTGAGTAGATACTTAAGAATGGAATTGCTGACTCATAGCACAAATTTATATTTAACTTTTGAAGAAATTGCCAAATGGTTTTCCAATGTGGCTACAATTCTCACAAGTTATATATAAATGTTCCTGTTTCTCCACATCCTTGCCAAGATTTTTTATTGTATGTCCTTTACTGTGGTCATTCTAATGGGTGTGAAATAGTATTGCATTGCATTTTTAATTTGCATTTCCCAAATGCAATGTTGATTTTGTACCTATTAACTATTCATATATCTTCTTTGGTGAAATATCTATAGAAATAGTTTGACCACATTTTTTTATTGAGCTGTTTGTCTTCATATTATTGAGGAGTGTTTTTTGTTTTCATTTTGGTGTGTGTGTGTGTGTAGTCTGGATACAAGTCTTTCATCAGATTTATTTTGAAAATATTTTCTCTTAGTCTATTTCTTGTCTTCATTTTCTTAATGGTGTCATTTGAAACTCTAATGTTTTGAATTTTTGGTGATACCCAATTTATCCATCTCTCTAATACTTTTTGATGGTTTGTCTCTCAAGCTGAATTAGTTGCTTTACATACATGTGCTGATGAATACTTTGATAAATACGTAAGTTGACCTTCTGCAGATCTCTCAAAGAGAACTCTGTGAAGTTCTCTTCTCTGAAACTTTGTTCTCTGAGTCTGACTGCCTTATTCTCCCCTGAATTTCATATTCTCTCCTTAACTCAGAGCATCTGCCTGGTTCTTCCTGGATTCTCCCTCTCTGCACCATGGTCTGGAAACTGTCTCTAGACAGTAGAGAGTAGAGGACAGAAGCTGAGGTTCATTTATTTCCTGTCTCTCAAAAATCTTTGTCTTCTGTTGCCTGATGTCCAGTTTCTTTAAAAATGCTTTAAATATATACTTAATTCTGTTCTTTAATTTAGTCATTTTTTTTTATCTTTCCAGGCCAGGTGGGAAGATAAAACCAGTCTCTGTGACTCCATCTTGGCCAGAAGTGGGAGTCCTATCACGGAGATGACATTAGGTTGAGATCTGAATGGCAGAATGAGTAAAGTCATATGAAGCTCAAGTGAAAGCTAAGATGTGAAAGACAAGAAAGAACCACTGGTGGTCCCAGAAGACTGACCCTGCCAGAGTGAAGGCCCCTGGTGAGAATGTTTGATATGTTTCAGAAACAGACCAAAAGACTGGAATGGTTGAATTTTGATTTTGGAAGAGAAGGTGAGGTAGGAGAGGTAAGGTAAGCACACAGAGAGGTTGCTAACCCCAGGTAAGGTGACTGGATCTTACCTCATCTGAAGTGTAATGGGATGCCCTTGGAGTCCTGTTCCCTACCAGCTTGGTCTCTGTCTCTGGACCCTTGGATTCAGTGGTCAGGTTTTAAATGTACCTAAGAACGTCAGACCATAATTGAAATAGTTCCCATCCTCACCCATGCTGTGCACACAAGTGTACATGCACACACCATGATGGGAAGAGGGTGGATTTAGGTAAGCCACAGAAGAGAATAAGATAATTGAGAAAATCCTGTTCTATACTACCCTTCTCCAGAGAAACATTTCCATAGAGAAGAGAAGCATAAAAGTCAGTGATGTGTGGTTGATCCTGACTTAGGCCTTTTGGCATCCTTTCTTGGGATTTCTTGTAGCTCCCCTAGTCTAACTGGGAATTGGGAAATTTGGATAAAACTGAAATAATTTATAACCATAGGAATTATTATTATTGTTATTCTAATGCATTCACTTCATTATCTCTCCTGGGGAGAAAATTGTTAGATGCTTGGTATCTGGAGCAGAAAGGAATTTACCCTGACAAGGTATTTTTTTGTGAATTTGTTTTCCTTGGTGTGTGATGACTAGGACTGCTTCTTAATGGTCTCCTGATGTTTGACAAGATCTCCAGGCAATAATTGTACCACTGCTGGTTGGAAAATTTTATCCCTGTCAATTTTGTTCTTTTAGTTATATTTTTCTAATAAAAATGTCAATACACAAAACATATTTTGCTGCCTTTTTCTTTTCAACCCAAGCTTGCATCTCATCATAGTTTATGACTTCTTCTGCTAAAGATTTGCAACTTGCTGACTATCCCCTCATGCTTAAGATTTAAAGAATATCCAGTCGTATGTATTCTGCTAACATACAAACTTTGGTTTATTGTAAGTCAAAGGCAGTGAGGACTTGATATTCTCCACACAATGTATTTTAACAGTGTCCAGATGTCATCAATCTAGAATCATTGTGTACACACATATGTCACAAAATTCAAAACTTCTAAAACACAGTCTCCTCTCAGTGGGAGCTGCCTGATAACTATCATCCGAGTCTAGACCCACCTCTCACATTTATTGCATTCTTCTTGAATCTTAGCAAGTTGGATATATGATCTGCCGAGACACAAGGAAAGATGGGATGTAAGGTGCCTGTTTGTTTCCACAAAGCTGCAATATAAAGGGTAGGGAGAAAACAGGAAGGGAGAGAAAGAGGGAGGGAAGGAGGGACAGAGGAAGAGAAACCATTGTTAATGGCAATGAGTTGTTTAAACACTGTGTAACCTGGTGACTTCAAAATAGTATGAGAGAAGCTTTCATTCTTTGTTGTTCTGGTCCAAAGAATGCCCTCTTCAGTACCTGGTGGAAAACAGGCTTCTCTAGATCCAATTTATTTGGGCTTATGCTTTCTATCCTTGAGAGTAACTAAGTTTATAAAGATCCCCTTGCCTCCTGGGCTTCTTAATCATGATAACTGGCATCGCCCCCCTCCCCATCCCTCTCTACCTCCACAGAAGCCATTTCTTTTGTGCCCCCCAGGAAAGAATAACTTTTACAAGGCAATCTGTTGTCAATTTTCCTTTGTGAACCTAGGCCACAGACCAGCACCTCCTCTGAGGGTCACTGAAGGACATACCCTTGCAGTACACAGTATGCCAAGAGCATGGGCTGCAAAACGCACGGCTGCTTTTGTTTACAGCTCTGTTTGGGAGTCATTACCAATATGTGTGCAGTGTGTGTGGAAGATTCAGTTTCCCCGATTCATCCCTTTGAATTTTCTTGCTTGATTCATTTGTGTTTGAACAATGATTGGGGTAACCAAATACCAAAAGGTCAAAACGGTTGATGGGATCCTGGCTCAATTCAGTTGTACTGTGTGCTGTTTGAGGTTCACTTAATGTGAGAGGGAACAGCTATCAAATGATTTCAAAGTTTGCTCAGACACTTGTAGATCTAAAAAAAATTCTGGGTTTTCATTCTTTAGGGACAATACGCATCCCGTACAATGTTACCATTATCATCTATTTTATCGTTCTAATGAGGTTAACATAGAGACCAGTAGACCTCCCTCAGTCCTGCAAATGCATGCTTCTGAATTAAGCCTGCTCTCGAAGTTGTCAATTTTGTGATAACAAAAGTACCTTGGATTCACAGAATTGGGAGAATCTTAAATTTCTATCCAGGCTTGTCATCCATATTTGCTTCAATGTCTCTGATGTCAGAGAACTCATTCTCCTTTCTACCCCTGCACTGTTTGCCTTATTAGAAAAATTTCCCTCACATGAACTGATACCTACCTCTCTACGGTCACCATATTCTATGACTGGAATTCAACAATCCCTAGAATTTGGTCCCAGTGTTTTCAGTACTTTTCTCCCTATCCCTTAGCTCCAGGCCAACTGCTTTCCACCAAAGACTGCAGGGCCCAAATCCTCTGAATCTGTAAGTAGGTCACTTTATTTGACAGAAAGGACTTTTCAGATGTGATGACGTGAAGCGTCCTGAGATGGGAGGATTATCCTGGCTGTTTAAGTGGGCAAAGCATTGGGAAGCAGAGGGAGAAGACGCGAAGAGAGAAGCAGAGAAGAGAGAGGCTTGCAAAGACGTCCGCCACACCGCTGTAGCCGATAGACAGAGGAGCCACGAGCCAGGGAGAGCAGGCGGCCTCCGGAATCTGGAGAGGCAAGGAGACAGGTTCTCCACTAGAATCTCCAGAAGAAACCCAGCCTGATACATACCCTGATTTTAGAATTTCTGGCCACCAGAACTGCAAGTAATAAATTTGTGTTTTTAAGCCTTCCAGTTTCCGGTTTTGTTATAGCAGCTACAGGGAACAAAAACATGCCTAAAATGCTTTACTGTCTTCATTCTGCCTAACGCGTCCCTCTCATCCCACCAGACCCAGGATTTATTTCTTACTTTGATCTGAAGTGACCCCTCTACCTCTTAAACATATGCAACAATTATTGCTCGGATCCATTCAGTTAAGACAAAAATTGCCTGATATTACTCGCTCTCTTAAATGGTATGCAAACACTTCTCTAAGTACTTTGTTTATTCAAGTTTTCTTATTTATGTGGTCTTCACACCCGGATTATAGCTTCTTTGAATACAGAAACTGTGACCTCAAATTTATCTTCCCGGGTCCCCTGGAATCAGACCCAAGACCTTAGTAAGCACGGTCCATCAATTCTCTTCTTTGGCCTAAGTCGCGTCCTCACCAGTCGGTGAGGAGAGTGCGTGTTTATATGACAGGGATAGAAGCTTTACATCCTCGGCTCTCACCCCAAGATATTTTAGCCAACATGTCCAACGATCCTCATTTCCCTGGCTGCAGCCTTAACTTCCTCCCCTTGAATGCAGTCTCTCCCAACTCTGTCCACCTTTCCTCTTTTCACGATTCCAGTGACTCTCCCATCAGTTAATTCTTCATTTTCCCAAGAAATCCCTTGTCCCTTTCTTCTTTAAAATAAGACTCTGTGATATATGGAAGCCAAAAATATCCGACTTTTTATTTTTTAAATTAGAGCTGCGTCAAACCCAACAGAAAACTAAAACCTAATCAAATTGTGCAATACCTTAAAACAAGAAGCAAACAAAGAGTGCATTGAAATTCCCCATTTTATTTCTAGCTGTGTACCCGTGAGTGAATTAATGGTTAGGAAAGGCAGTTTTGCTGAGGTAGGTGTTGTACAAAGAACTTCCTGCAGACGGAGGACCACAAAACCAAAACCATGCTTAGTTTAAAATAATTCAATTAAGTGGAAGTCACCCTATAAATAAACATATTGAAATGTCCACTGGAGTACCAGAGTCATGATTAATAGAGTGTTTCCATATAAAAATTAACCCAGTTTTTTTAACATCTGCATTATTATAGTATGGGCATGTCCGTGGTTCACGATGTTCACTTTCACATTACAAACACATATTAACCATATATTCCATTATGCAAACTTTTATGCATATGCATAATCTTTGTTGTAATATAATTTATTCAGGGGAGACCATAAAAAACTCATGCCCTCTTTTTATTCTGCTGATTTAAAAAATATGGATCACAATCTCTACCTTGAACATATTCATTTACTGGGATGTAAATTGCGTTTGCTGTTATGGGTTTCCCAGGCCCTGGGACCGCAACCTGCACGGACCCTCTGCAGACAAAGTATAGTCACATTACCTTCTGAGAGGGCTTTTTTTCAATTCTTTTTTTTTCCCCCTTTAAGGAAACAAATGAGGCTTGTACTTGTGCCTTTGACGAGCCGACGCTGTCATCTCAGAGCAGCCCTGGCCCATCTCTCCCCGTCAGCCTGGCCAGCACGATGGTCTCCAAGCCCTCGCCGGCCTTCAGCGAGGACAGTGTGTGTTCAGTAACAGCTGCAAAAGACTTCACAAATGCTGGTTGACGAGAAGTGACAGGCCTGTCTGTCTCTCACTGGCACTGACAGCTGACAGATGGATACCACTCACACACAGAAGAAAAGCCCCCAGGATGATTCGCCAACATTACTCTCTGTTCAGAGGGCCACGTTTGACGAGTGCTGCTCAGCATAATAAACCCTTGTCGATTTGCCACAGAACAGCCTCCCCCACGCAATGCCCTGGGTTCTTTTTCTCTCTAAAACATGAACAAAACTATACAATAAAGCCCTGTTTTGTGGGTTAGTTTCTTCCTATTTATGTTTTGAAAAGGAAAAAAGAAAAAAAAAAAGGAGGAGAAGGGGAAGAGAGAGCAGAAGAGGGCCCAGCATTTGGGTGGAGGCTTCCAGCCACAGGGGCGATCCGTGTGTGATGGCAAAAAACCCTGTCTGGGCTTTGGTCCTTAATAATTCCTCCATCTCGCCAATCTGTTTGTTATTATCCCTTGGATTGTTTTTATTTCTTTCCATAAATCAGCCCATCTTTAAAAGCATCGTTGCTTGGTTAGTTGGAAGACAGTAACATAAAACTGGACGGGAAGCATGTTGATGCAGAGCAGAGGGAGGGAGAAGGGAACGATAAACAGAAAGAGACCCAGCCCGAGGGATAGACGGTGGAGGGGGGGGTGTCAGGGGGAGAAAGGGAGCCAGACGGAGCTGGTAGGGTGACAGCTTACGGGTCGGGGGCAACCCCTCATCTTTTCCCAGGGGTTTGAAGATAATTTCTCCAGCATTTGCCATGGTCCTTCTATTGTCTGGACTTGCTGGGTTGAGGGCAGCCGGGGTCACTTGCCCCGAGGGAAAGAGCAGTCTCATGAAGCCCCCCTTCCCACTGACAGAGTGGGAATAGAAGATGCGTTCTCCATGAGGGAAGCACCTGAGCGCTCGCAGCCCCTCAAAGCAGGTTCTAGTCTACTGATGTGCTCGCAGCATGTGCGGATGCATAAGGTTGCCTTGCGTGTGTCGGTTTTGGTAAGTTAAGCTGGAGCATTTTAGGATGCAGTGATTTCATCCTTCTGTCCCACGTGACTGTAAACTCCCACGCACCTCACGACGTGGCACATCACGGTCCCCCCTGGGCCCCTTCTCACTTGGGCGGGCACATCCGTGGGCCCTGTCCTACAGCACGTTATGCCTCTCTTCCTCTAACTGCCGTCTCAGGGCTGTAGGTGTTTGGCAACACGGAGGTCCTGAGGGGGCATTAGCAGGGATGGATGCTGAAGCTCTCTTACTCTGGTGGCTGCCATGGTTGCCGTGGAAACCTCAGGCTGGGCTCCCACGAGACGCACCATCTCATGCTGGTACTGGAGGATGTGCTGGTGTATTTCCACAAAAGTCACTTCCATGCTCAGCTAGATGGGGCGGGGGAGACGGGTCAGCTCCATGAGTCTGTGAGTCTTCGGCCACCATTCACTCCTGCCCTGCTGGCCATGTGGGGACATTGGGTCGATGGAGGTGACTTGCCAGGTTAGGGCTTTTAAACAATCTCAGTGTGGAGAGTAAATCGTGTTCCTTTCATCCAACCTAGAGAGAAGTGTGCTCTCCTGAAATAATCTCCCTTAAATACGGCAAGACCCCAATCTCTCCAGAAGAGTACGTGTTGGCAGGGGGAGGGCTGTGAAACAGGAAGGAGGCACAAATGGGCAAAAAGAAGATTAACCAAGATGCTGAATCAATGCCTTCTTGTCTCAGAGAGAAGAAAGATCCTCAGCCCTCCGTAATGGTCAGCGTGCCAGATTTGCAAGTATTTTAAAACTTGAGAATCTGTTCAATCTTGTCCTGCTTGAGTCTAACTGAATGACTCTGAAATAGCCAAAGTTTTCACACTGTGCCGCAGTAAGGCTCTGCGCTTTCATGACGTCCGGCCCTGCTCCATTTCACATCACGCAAACTAACTCGGAGGATACCTCAGCATCCATGTCTGCTGCCAGCCAAGCGTTTCTCACCATGCCGCCTGTGCTTCTAGAATGGCCTCTTTATTAAGTGTCTGTAAATGTTTTACAAAATCTCAGCTAATGACATTCCGAATCCCCCACAAGGCAAGTAGCATATATCACTTACCCTGTGTATTGTGATCTCCAAAGCAGCAGATACAATGTTAACTTATTCAAATCACCTAATTTGTCCCTTGCAGCTTCATAAAAAATTCCTGGAATGGAAATTTCCCAAGTGGATCTTGGTGAGAGGAAGTTTCCAGCAGGAGGAAACAAGAAAGAGAAAGAAAGGAAGGATCACTTTCACGTTGTGGTTTCATTTTTCTGTTAATTAAATAAAAGCAACAGGGTGTGCAAAACTGGACGTTTGCCATATTAATCAACCTGAAGGGAGACTGATGTAAAGTCCCAAAAATCCAAAAATACGAAGGGCATATCGTTTAGACATTATGAATGTTTCCCCTCTATAGGATGTGTTGATTGAATTTAATCATTGTTTTGAATCAATCTACGCAATCTACTCAACACGATGCACAAGGGGTATTATGTGGACTCTAGCTTTGGTTACTCGGGTGGGTGCCATCTTCGTCTGGGGCTGACCTTGGTCCATTCGGGCAGTGTCCGTGGCCTTCAGATTTCCCTAAGCATGATGCAAGCAGAAGGGTCAACACTCAGAGTAAGGGGAGCAAACATTCCAGAACTATTGTGTCAGGCCCCGTTGTGTGGGTCTGGATTTCAGCCACCTGTCGAGGTAGGCACTGCCGTGGCCCCCAGTTTGCAAATGGAGAAACTGGGAGCCAAGGTAGCTTGTCCAGGGACACACAGGAGGTGCCGGACACCTTGAAGTGACACAGGAGGTGAAGGACAACCTTCAACAGCTGGTTGTCCCCGTGCAGACAGCTCTTCATCCTCACCCCATACTGACTCCTTTGGACAATGTTTTCCAAGCAACGCAGATATTAAACATTATTGTCTTATTTTAAATTTTCTAAATGCCTTCTTCCCCCCAGAGTTAGAAGGTGAAATGAAAGTGGGATGAAAATCAAAAGGAAAGATCCTTGTGAGAATCCCAAGAAATACGGTAGTGAGGAAAGGTGTGGAGGGGGGAGGAAGTCCGGCCAGGGCGGCAAGCCGGGCCAACTGGAGTGAAGGTAGCTGGGCGCACGCAGAGAGAGACCGGGAAGGTAGGGGTCAGTGGCACAGCATGGGTATCTCCCGAAGACGTCAGCACCCCCAGCTGTGCCCTGCATTAGAACCGCTGCACCTGTTGAATAGAGAGGTTTCACCGGATGGATGTTGGGATAAGCGTCTGTCCTCCTGAGGCGGCTTCCTGAGAGCAGCGACAGTGGCCAGGCTCCTGGGGAGCGTGCCAGGGAAAGACCATGCAGGAGCCCTACTCCGTAGCTCCTCCCAGACGTTCGCCCTTCCACCCTCCCACCTTCCCTGCTCTGTTTCTCCAGACCAGAATCACAGAATGATGAAAACATCCTCTCTAGAGGAGCTAAGTTAAGGAGCAAAACTGATTCCTCCGGGGTCACTTAATTAAATGCATCATCATATGCCTTGTAAGGAGCACCCAAATGCCTCGTCATGTTTGTACGCGCAGCTTCCCATGCCTGGGGAGAGCAAAGCTCTGCCTTTATAAGTGAGTGCAGGGAGGAAAGAGGGAGGCAACACAGTGAGATTTGCCCACATTCATCAGAAGATTCTCCTCCAATTCACCGTTGACCCAACCATAGACAAAACAAAGAGTCAGGGAATTTTAAACTGGCCACACACCTATTCTACAGTTGAGAATAGGATTCCACCATCAGTTTCCCAAATATGAGTACTTTTCTTCTCTCTCAAACGTATCTCAGGTGCCTGAGAGAACGTTTTCTCCATTCCACTCCACCTGGCTGCCTCTTTGAAGGACTTGTGGTCAGTCAGCAGGTGCACACGTCCCCCCATGGGCTGGCAGAGCGCCTCGTCCTCCCATCCTGGCCCGCGTTGGTCCAGGGCCAGAGTAGAGGTGCTGTGGCGGGCCCAGAGACCAGGGAGCGGGTCGACTACCTGCTGCCCCGTGTTCTCGGTAACAGCATCTCCTGAATCCAGGTGCTCCTGGACGAGGACTCTGGCTTTCTTTCTTTGTTACCACAGTTTGAAGCTTTTGATTTTAACTCATTAAGAACATGGGCAGGGTAGAGTGAGGGTGCCGGGGAGCGGTCTGTATACACAAACAGACTTGCGCAGTTTTATTTTATTTTATTTTTTTTTTTTAAAGATTTATTTATTTATTTGAGAGAGTGAGAATGAGAGAGAGAGAGAGAGTACATGAGAGGGGGGAGGGGCAGAGGGAGAAGCAGGCTCCCTGCCGAGCAGAGAGCCCGATGCGGGACTCGATCCCGGGACTCCAGGATCATGACCTGAGCCGAAGGCAGTCGCTTAACCAACTGAGCCACCCAGGCGCCCCCAGACTTGCGCAGTTTTAGAACTTTGCAATGCTTTATACTTCCAAGCCTGCAGAACGGAAAGTTGTGACCAAAGCTGATGGTTCACTTATGTAAATTTGCTCTCTATGAATCATGGATTCTTAGATACAAAGAAGATCCCAATAAAAGAAAGAACACTAAGGAGGAAACCAGAGCAGAGAGCTCCAACTTCCACTTCCTCCCATCATCCGCGTCTGTGTTTCTGTGAACAGCCCTTCATCGAAGAACTGGAGACAGCATCCCACACATCAGGGGCTTCTAACTCTCCTGCTGTTTATTCACTGCTTTCAACGGATAGGTGGGGTGGCTGGAGAATTTCATCAGAAGGATGTCAAGAAATGTTCAGGGGCTAATTCCATGTTCAGCAGTCCCTTTGAATGAAACTTAATATTATTCATTACAGAACAGAGATAATCTCGTAATTCATACCTCATATGTTTGTGTGAGGATTAAGTGAACTGAACTGAAATCAGGTCCTGTGTGTGAAAGTTCTTTGCAGACGGTAAAGCACTATGTAAATGTTATTATAGATGATATTCAAGTCAATAAAAAAAGAATGTTTTAAAGAAAGAAACCAATTCTTTTCTACAGCACCCTATAGGCCAAAATATTTTTTTGTAGATAATCATGGATTAATTGTAAACATAAAGAAAGATACTGAAGAAAAAAAAAAAAAACATATCAAAGCTATTGCTTTGGGGCAAACTCCAGTGCCATGGAAGCTGGAATGTTTTCTTTTATCAGAGATCCTTTTCTGGCCCCTGAAATTACTTCTTGCATGTCTGATAGTGAAGAGCAGAGCAGCCCTGTTCCCTGGAGATGCGCGATTGTTACCAGGGTCTCATAACACATCGGCAGCCGATGGGGCATCCACGTCCACCTGTCACTCAGTGGCAGGCAGGCTCAGACTCAGACGCGGGCTCCCTCGCTGCCCCCAGCCCCACCTGGCGCTCTGCACACACACCGCGAGCCCCGGCTGCCCTCCGCCCAGCGGGGGCCTGGCTGTCGAGGCCGCGCGGGACCGGGCGGCGTGTCAGTGCGGAGCGCGCCCTGGCAGGTGTGCAGGGCGGCCCAGAGCGGGGGACGGAGCTGCCCGCGCATCCCCGGGGAACTCGAGCGCTGTCCCATGCGTTTCCTCCCAGCCGAAGTCCATGATCTTCTATTAGGCAGAAGACTGGAGGTGAATTTCTAGATTTGGGGAACATTTTCCTAGTTTCTTGATTAGGCAGTACGGATCTGAGCGGGTGGTTCCTTAAAGTTACCAAAGAGGTCAGGGAAAAGCACCAAGGCTTCTGGTTATCACAAAGCGCAGTTCCACTGCGGTATCAGAGCCTCTAACCGGCCTTGGAAACGGGGTCCTTTGCTGCGCTCTGGTGCCCCCGTGGAGATGGCAGGAGGGGCGGCGGCGGCGGGCGCTGCTCTCCGGGGAGCGCTGCCCACGGATCCCACGACCCTGCCACCTGGCTCGCTGTGCCCAGGCTCCCCAGTCTGAAAACGATACTGGGCCTCTTAGCATCGTCGTTGTCACTGACATACCCAGAATACTTAAGTTCTCAGCCTGAAAATCAGCTCAGGCTGATTCTTCCTGTGGGTTCACTCCACCAAATTCCTACCCAACTCCCTACTTGAAATGGAGGGTTCAGTCCTGTTTAAAAGTCCAAAACAGCTTCAAATTTCCTCTTCCTTCTTTTTTTTATCTTCCACCCAGGCCCCAGGGACTGAGGTTTAGCTTATCTGTTTGCCTGGTGAGAAAATCCAGAGAGACAGGATCTGAAGCTTGTATTTACCTTTTGCAACCGAAATCGAGAACTCTGTAAACTATCTTCCTAGAGGCTTAAATTTAAGTATGACTTCCTTTTTTCCCCTAGGGGTCACACTCAAAATACATTAAAAGCATAGCCAATTAGAATTCACAGAGAACACTTTTCAATATACAGAAAATACAGAAATGTGGGTAGAATGACTGTGTACGTCTGTGTCATGTGTTCAAGGGATATGTTGACAAAGAAGATCCTCTAGATTCCAACAGGAGGGAAAGAAGAGAGGGAAGGAGGGAGGGAAGGAGGGACAGAGGGAAGGAGGGAGGGATGGAAGGTAGGAGGGAAGGAAGGAGGGAAGGAAGGAGGGAGGGAGAGACAGAGGGAAGGAAGGAGGGAGGGAAGGAGGGAGGGAGGGAAGAAATTCCTATTTAACCAATGATTGGCTGCATCCAGCCCTCTGAGAGTTTCTTTTCTCACTGAACCTTCACTATGATCTTGGCAAGGCAGGTGCCAGCATCCCTCATCTATAGATGAGAAAACTGGTCACTTGTCCAGGCCACACAATTAGTATTAGGGCTGGATTGATGAAAACAAGTCTTCTAACCCAAACTGAAAATCCATTTTCACTACATCGGATGAAGCAGGTCTAGTTCACTTGGGAAAATAAACTCCGAAAAGCACCAATCGCTTCCTGTCCACTGTTGGTTGTGACAAATAATAACTAATAAATACATTTTTACCATTTTTCTTCCTTCCTCTCTGTGCAACATTTCTGTTATGGATCCCAAAGAAGAGGTCCTGTTTTGCAAATGTGTGAATCACAGAGTATCAACTTGGGAGTGTATCTTGTCACTTTGAATCTTTCAGCCTGGTTAGGTTGGAGGTTGGTCCTCCCTCACCCCAGTCCACTCCTGAAAAATGGAGATTCAGAAACCATGGGATTTGGTAAAGTGACACAGCTCTCCACACCAATGACCCCTGCCTCGCCTCCTCCCTCTGCCCCAGCACTGTGGCCCAGAGCAGGTCTGATAAGGAAGGAAGGGAGAGGGGAGGCCTCATGCCCATGGGAGGAGGCAGCAGCCCCAGCCCCAGCCCCATCCTTCGACTTCACACTGTTCTTTCTACACATCAGAGACTTTGCTTTTTTCCTGGGGAATCCCATGGTGAATACAGATCTGAATTCATTCCAAGCAGATGAAGGCATTGGCCCTGTGATCCCAGGGTTACTCATAGTTTCCCACCCAGCAGATTAAAAAAAAAAAAAAAAAAGCTGAACAAGAGTAGCCAGTGCCCCTGGCAATCCTGTCCAGTAGTCAGACAACACGGTGATTTTCCCCGTGCCTGGGGGAGCCGCCGAGCCTGAGGGCTGAGCTAGCAGATGCTGATGTTGAGAAGGTTGAAGGGAAGGAGGTTCCCAGCCACTGCAAGATGCAAATTGAGGCCAAGACAGAATGCAGGGCCTCTGTGATTGAAGAACAGAAAAGATTTTCAGAATCAAATCAAGTTTAATTCCTGGGCTGATCTGAAAGTGTTTTTTGTTGTTGTTGTTGTTGTTTTAATGTGGAAAATATCAGAATGGGTTCAAATCTCCTCATTTCAAATTTGTAAGTGCATTGCTTTATTGAACGATTTGTCCTTTTTTATAAGCTGATTTATGGTAGCTGTAATGTGATTCATCATGTCATCTTGTAAATAAATGCGACACTTCATTAAACAAGGTAATCAAATTTAAGCAGTTCCACTTTTGTGTTAACAACTGAGACCTTTACGTTTCTATTGCTCTGGAGATCCTCCTACTCTAATGAATGCAGCTTCTAGGAATAAAGCATGGGGTATTTCCTTAGGGGTGGGAGAGAGAACTTCTGTGAACAACCAATAATGACATTAATAACAACCAGCAATTTGCCGTAATGAAGCATTTTAATATCCGGACTTTTTTTTTTTTTTTAAGGGGAGGAGAGCATATCACTTATGCTCATGAGAATTGAAATGTTGGAACATCTTGATCTGTTATCGGGGTAACAGAACACTTTCAAAGAGTGCATTTCAGGAGGAAATTTTTCATGCTATTTTTGTATTTGCCATCTGGAATGACACTGCAAGCTGGCAAACACAAGAATAATGTGATACTTCCATCACGTAGAGTTAGTTACAGATGCATCTGGGAATGTGAGCCTCTGAACGTCAGTAGAATAACTGTAATTATCCCAACTTTGACCTTCTTGGATGGTTCAAACAACTTCAGGGATATTAACGTTTGCTTCCCGGAGGAAGAGGTGATGCGTCACGAGTGATAGGCAAAAGGCAGGCCCTGCACCGTGCACCCCGCGACCAGGAGCCCGGCAGGAGGAGGAAGGACATGGCCCCTTAGCGAACTGCGGCAGGATGGAGGGTTTGACTTCACACGTCCCTGATTTCCGTGAGGTCAGCTGAGATCCTGAGCCTCACAGCTTTGAGCACACATTTCCGGACACAACCTAGCCATCATGCTGTGTATGATCAGCTTACTTTCAGCTGATAAATTTCTAGTACAGTCTCAGGAAAAAATATCTAAAACATATGGGGTGAAACATTCCACAGGTTGTCACACATAGAGCAGTAACCTCTCCATTCTGCTGAAAACATTTGTCAAATTATGACCGTAACAGTATTAGCCTTGTTGTGAATTGACATGGTTAATGCTTGTGAATTAGAAAGTAGTTTCTGTGGAAGGAAAAGATCTAATTATAATGGTTCCTTAAACTACTTGCTCAAAAGTTTTAACAAAAATAGAAATTTCTGAAACCTTGGAAAATTGATTTCCAAGACAAGATGATTCAGAAACCTTGATGTCAAGATATTGAACCTCTGAACAACAGCAAAAAGAGGGAGTTCTAGCTGTCAGTGTGCTCCTTCCCCACGTGGTGGTATTGAGAAAGTTCCAGAGAGGTGAAACTGAAAAATAATTTGAGGTGGAATTATTTCTAAAACATATTCTCTGCGTTCCTGCCTTCCTAAACAGAGTATATAGAACCTAGGTTTCTTGCTTTGGTTTCCACATCATCAAATTCAGTGACGTCCTAGAAACTCTCATGTGTGTGCAGCTATTTGACTCGAGAGCAAACAGCACCAGGCCGCAGATATTTCTGATTTATTGGGTCTGTTTCTAAAGAGATTTTCCCTTTCACTTCTTACAAAGGTCAAGGTACTAGTCCACATTCTCTCTGCCCACGATTTCCTGTCCCTAATATGCTGTGATCCAGAAGGAAGAAAAGCAACATTTTAGAGGGTAGAATCTAGAATTTTTTAAAGATTTTATTTACTTAGTTGAGACAGAGAGAGAGAGAGAGAGCCTGAGTGGGGGAGAGGGGCAGAGGGATAAGCAGACCCCCACTGAGCAGGGAGCCCGACATGGGACTCAATCCCAGGACCCTGAGATCATGACCTGAGCCAAAGGCAGATGCTTCACGGACTGAGCCACTCAGGTGCCCAGAATCTAGAATTTTATCTCTTTCTGTCCCCAACAACTAGCCTAGTGTCTGGTCTGTGGGAGAAAAATCAAAATGTTTTCTAAACCAATGAATGGGAAACAAAAAAAAGTGTTTTCTCAGAAGTTAAGTGTTCTCATCAGCTCACCTGCCCAGCATGCTCCTAAACCACTATAATGTTGCATGAGTGGCCTGGTCCATACTCTCAGGGCTCTAGGTAAATGCCTGTAACATCAGCTGAGGGCATCTGGACAATTCTGCTTCACCATTTGTGAGAGCTAAACAAGCAAACACGCGAGTGAAAAAAACAAACAAACAAAGGATAGTGACTTTGTGAGGAAAATAAAAAAAAGAATATCCAGATGGGATTAGAATATACAATAAGAGGGGCGCCTGGGTGGCTCAGTCAGTTGAGCGGCTGACTCTTGGTTTCAGCTCGGATCATGATCTCAGGGTCCCGGGATCAAGCCCTGCATTGGGGTCTGTGCTCAGTGTGGAGTCAACTTGAGATTCTCTCTCTCCCTCTACCCCTCTCCCCACCTGTACTCTCTCTCTCTCTAAAATGAATAAATAATAAATCTTAAAAAAAGAGAATATACAACCAGAATATAGCTATATCCTCTTTTACAAGAGCTTACAAATTTACCACAATAGATACCACAATGCGGCTGGGTGCCTGCCACACGTAGGGAGCAGTCAAGGGACAGGACAGGGTGCCGACATTCACTGTGTCACCCTCAGAAGCATGTTGGCTGAGCCCACAGGGTGCCCTGTTGGGAAACCCTTCCATCCTGGTCCTATAGCATCCTCTTTTCTACCAGAAGCAGTTCCTTCAAATCCCAAGCAGTTCCTTCAAATCACACACACTGGGTGGGTTGTTTTCTAGCAATAATATTTTCCCGTCCGAGAATCTTTGTGCTTAAGATGATTAAAATGCTGTTACTTAAAATACAAACCTTAGCTACAGAAAATGCACTCAGTCATTAGGCAGACATCGAGCATCTACTATGAACCAGGCACTGTTTGGGATGTTTTGGGATTCGTCACGGAAAAGAGAAAACACAGGTAGGAATCCCCGTCCTCATAGAGCTTACATTCTGTGGAGTGCTAAATAGTAAGTAAATAAAATAAAATGTAAAATGTAAAATATACGTGAAAAAATCGTACATTAGAAGGTGGCCAGCACTTTGGAAAAGAAGCCCTGAGTGGCATGTGGATGTCTTAGCGCTCAAGCAAGAGGAACTTGGAGGCCGTGATTGGAAATCAGACCAGGTTTGGGGTGGGGGGGGGTGTGCCTGGCATGACCAAGGAAGGTAGGGGACAGGGTGGCCGAGCTGAGGGCGGGGAGAAGGATGTGAGGTCAGAGAGGCGGCAGCTGGAATGGTCAGCAGGCTAGTGAGACCGCTGGTAAGAGCTCTATCAACTACATTTGTATGACTGTACGGCATTTTTAATTGGCCTAATCATCTGATCACCATGTTAACAAACTGCCAATAATTAACATTTTTTTGTACTCCAAATAAATACTACTTGATTAAGAATGATTATTATTGGAAGATAGTGTTGCACTTTATTTTTTAAAGCTCACCGTAGAATTTCTGAGTCATATTTATAAGCGAGATGACTGTTTAATTCTTTCTCTTTTATTTTGGTAGTATTTTCAACTGGTTTTGATGTAAGTTATATGCCAGATTTAGAAAATGAATTGAGTGCCTGGCCTGTTTATCCAAGTTATTTTTTAGTTCGTGTTTTTTAAAATTAATGTTTTCATTTTGTACCATTGTCATTACTTTATTGAAATGGCCAAAGATTTCTCAAGTCCACTGTGCTATTTTTTGAGATATTCCATGGTTTAAAATGTCTCCATTCCTGTCTCATACTTGATTAGTAGTTTAATGAGTACAGAATCCTGGGTTGGAAATAATTTTCCCTGGTAGTTTGAGGTAACTGTCCATTAATTTTAACATCCCAAATAGCTAAGGAAAAGTCCAATGCCTTTCTGATTCCTGGATTTTTGCATGAGTCACATTTTTCTCTCCTTCTGTAATTTTGTCTTTTCTTTGTCCCCATATTTCTAAATTTCATGGTACCTTGTCTTGTTGTGAGGCTGTTTTCATCCATAGTGGTAGGGACTTGTTGAGCCCATTCAAACTAGAAACGCATGTCTTTAATTCAAAGAAATTTAAAAAATATATATATTTCTTGGTTTATTTCCTTTCAAATCTTCCCCCCGCCCCCACTGGAACTTCCCTGTAGAAGTGAAGACTTACTCTGACGCAGGTCCTGGACTCGCCCACTAACCTTACCATATTCTTTCTCTCAATTTTCTTGTGTGGGTGTGTGTGTTTGCTCTGCTATTTTGAAATTTTTTTTCAGATTTATTTTTTAATGCACTCACTAAGTTCTTATCTACTGCTATGACAGTAGATAATTTTCAACAGAGCTAATTTTCAATGGAGATTTTCAGACTTTAGAATGTTCTGTTCTTATTACACACTGCTCTTGTTTCATGAATAGAATGTGTTCTTGTACCTCCCTAAGGATATCAGTAATTTCTTTCTCAAATTTTCTTCAATCTCCATCTCTTTTTTCTCCAAGATTCTTTTTAAGTGTTTGCACATGTTGGTCTTTGTCTTTCATTTTGAATGCTTTCTTTGAATTCCTGTTTGTCCTTGGTTCGTTATTAAAGAGTGGAGCATTTTGAAAGGGATCAGACCTTTCATAATGGACCGTTGACATGACTGGGACCTAGTGGCATGGTGATCAATACAACCAGCTCTTAGTTCGGTCCAGAAATGTTTCCTCAGCTGTGCCTTTGACAGATTTCCTCATTTCTTTTGTTTTTCTTCAGAAAACTATTTTAGTCTTGGCATCCTGTCACTTCTGAGACTTTTCCATTCCTAAAAATTTTTGTTTTCTTTTCTTCTGTTTTCCCCTCCTGAGCAGGCCCTCAAAGTTACCTTCATACTAACAATTCAATTTTCTGGCTCTGACATTTCCAATGTGTGCTGCCCGAAGTGTAAATGTTCATTCTGGTATTCTGTTTTTGGCCTCTCATACTCCTTCCACCCTTTCCGGTGTCCCATTCATCACATCCTGGTAGATTCAATCTTCCAGCTTTGACATTCCACTCCCGTTGCATGACTATACTACCAAAAGGATGCCAAAGAGTTTTCTAAAATTAATTTTATTTCCCATTAGAAATATATTTTAGCATGCTGCCCTTTCTTTTCATATTCAGAATATCCCATTTCTCATTTCTTGCAGAGATTTTATCACCAAACAAAGGAATGGTCTACGCAGACCTGCCCTGAGGCTCACTCTTGCTCACTTGAATGTGGCTTCCCATTTGCAGCCTGGTCAACTGGTGGATGAGACCACCTGAGATTCCTAGGGTCCACCCATCAACTGTGTTCTCTAATCCAGCTTCATGGGCAGGGAATCAGTAGAAACATTTTCCAAGATTCAGTCTGTAAATTGTCTGAAAGTCCTTATGTTTGTGGTGCTTTTGGAGCTCCATATTCTTTTCTTTTTTTTTTTTTAATGTTTTATTTATTTATTCATGAGAGTCAGAGAGAGAGAGAGAGGCAGAGGCAGAGGGAGAAGGAGGCTCCCCGCCTAGCAGGGAGCCTGATGCAGGACTCGATCCCAGGACCCTGGGATCATGACCTGAGCCGAAGGCAGACGCTTAACCATCTGAGCCACCCAGGTGCCCCTCCGTATTCTTTTCTATATCCCCAGAGGCATTTAGTGAGAATGTAGGGGCAGCTGTATTGGGAAATTTTAACAGATGTCATTTTAAATGAAAAGGTAAGTAGGTCTCCTCCCCATCCTCAATTCACTTTTCAAATTTCCAAAAATTTGCTGCCCTGTGAAACCAGATACGTGGTGCAGCATTTCCTCATTTCTTAGGAAAACAACCTGCAGGTCTTATTTTCCCAGCCATTAAGCAAGGCTACATTCCACCTCTGCACTCTGCTGTGTGTTCATTAAACCAATGACTGGCTCCGTTCCATGTCTTCCTGATGAAATGATGAGAAATGTGGCCCTAAGCTGACTGAGTAGACATGATGCTATTGAGCACCGCTCCTTGGTGGCATTAATATTGCTATTATTTATTATTTACATATTTAATGACCTTATTGATATTATGCACTGTTAGCACTAATTATAACACAATAAACACAATTTATAAACATAGTTTATGGTGACACACATAATCAACCACTAGAGACACCACCTGAAACAGCTGCATTTTCCCAGCCGGTACGGACTGTTCTAGAAGAGAGGGCCATTGGCTCACCATAAACCTTCGAAATAAATATTTTAATGCATTAGAAACAGATTGTGAATAACAAGTGCAATGATTGCTTCAAAAATAAATCCAAATGACCATTTTATGAGAATGGCATGCTTCCACGTCTCTGAAACTTCACAAAATGTTCACAAAGATGGTCCCATATCACATCACAGAAAGACTGGTTGTGTGGAGTGTCAAGTTAAGAACTGTGAGAATTCCAGGGTAATGTTATGGCCCAAAAGTAAAAGTGCCACCAGATAGTGAGTGCAAGGAGTATTGTTTGTCTCTGGGAAGAGTGATGTTACATCATGAGAACACATCTCCTGGATCCAGAGGTACAGAATATGAAGGGTGGGTCCTGATCAGAAATGAATTTAACTGAACAGAAAGGATTTCAGGTCATCTATTTAAAGGAGGAAAACCATGCTGGATAAAACAAGTCTTGACCTGTTTCTCAACTTCTGAGTGGCAGTCACCAGGTGTTTGGTGATGGTGCTGTAGGATTTGGCAATAGAGAACAGCTTTATGACTTTCTTCACCATAGAGGCTCACTGAGATTTGAAATGCATCCATACCTCATATTAATAGTATGTTGTTGCCCATATGTTTAATCTGAAAAGGACAAATTCTAACTAACTCAACCAGATGATTTATTTCTATGAAATTATTGTATGTGTAATCAATATCATCTATAACCCTGTGTAGTATTCGAATCAGTCTCGGCTTTATCTAACTGGACCTTACTTGAAGGTGTCCCTTATTTTTTCTCACTCATGGGACTCGGGCATCAAGAAGCCTGCCAACAATATCCATCTTCACTTCCATTGTTTGTCCAGTTATTTCCAGGGGAAATTTACCTCAGCCTTGAACTAACTGTGTACACATATCAGAAGTATTTAACAGGCTTACATCAATCTTAATTAGCTTGTTTTTAAGGGTGCTTTTTTTTTGCTTTTGGTTGCATCTTTTCTCAAAGTGCACATTTTCTGCACACAGCTCTTCACCCTTACACCTTCAAAGCCTGGATAACAAAAGTTCATTGTAGCTTAAATTAATATGCTTTCTGACAACAAGATGTACATTTCATTTCCAGGAAAAAATGCCTTAGGTGGAAGAGTATGAAATATTTCTAAGTACGTAAACACCAACCAATGCGGCTCTTTGACCTATTAAATTTTATTACAAATGCCTGTCTGTCTTTGAACCTGTCATACACATATTCATAACAGTAGTTTGGATGATATCCCCAAATCCCTAATATTATCCAATGCAAACAGGATAAATGGGATTCCTTTGGTACAAATGTTCTCATCCAACCCCTCACTGGATCAGCTTAATGGCTCTAAAATTGAGATGCTTCTGTAATCAATATGTATGTATATCTGCTGTAGCTAGGCTCAAATTTCCTCTCACATTCTTTTCTTATAGCCACTGAGAGGTCTATATTTGACAGACAAATCTTGGAATAGGGCAAATAGGATAAGTTACCTACCAGACTTTATTGAAACTTCTAATTTGTGAAAGGAAAACAAAGTTATTTTGCTTTAGTCACTAAAGATTATTCATGAACTGGTCTACCTACTCTGAACACATCCTACGAAAGCCAGCTTCGAGCCAGAGCCTCTTAAAGGGAATGTGCCATGCCACCAATATGTGGGCAAATCAGAATGTTAATATCCTTTGTATTGCCAAGCACTATTCTCCATTTCTATGGAAAAGCTTTTGGTGGGGCAGTGGGGAGATAAACATATTCCCAAGTATTAGGCTGAACCATACAGAACTGCTAATATTGGATCACATTTTTACTCACAAAAAAAAAAAAAAAGCAATTTCATGTGACTCAGTCTAGTATCGAAGCATTAATGGTGCTTTCTAGACACAATAAATTTTATTCCACACACCTAAGCAAATAGGAAGGTGGTGGGCGACCAGCTAAGTGCCTTAAATAGCAGACCCTTTTTACAGCTGTAGCTTTATGAGCGTCTAGGAGAGGCTTTCTGGTTTCTAAAATATCCATCCTCCCCCCTCTTCCTAAGAGCAGAGAGCCTTGTCTCTGGCAGCACAGGCCCGGTAAGAACTGAAGAAGATGCCAACGGAAGAGTCCTAAAGCTGATAATATGTAGCCATTACTCTCCCGCACCATTTTAAAGCAGTGACCCTGAAGACATTTGGAAGTTACAACATTGATCAGGGTGTACTTTACACATCCTTACTTCAGTCGCTTCCCTTGGCTAAAAGCAGAAATATTAGAAAGCTGCTCCAGAATCAGGAAATGGCGCTAAGCAGATATTCACAAGACGGATCGCTTTTTATGCACCCTGGAGAATTGCATTGACAATGTATTAAAACTAAATTATCTTTAAAAGTGAGCATGATTAATAACAACCCGTAGAGTGAGTGAGGATTTCTACGGTAAAAGAAAAGAAAATTAGGCAGGGTTGTTTGCATTTGGGTTGGTCTCCAGATACCCCTGTGGTTAAATCATCACCACATGATGCAAAACTACTTGGAGTAGAGAGAAAAAAACAAGCAAACGTGGCTCTTCATAGGACCAATGCGCGTCTCCCATCAGCCCTGCCAGGAAGGTGATCTAGACCAGCAGAGGTTGTAAATAATCTTGCATCCAGAAAGGACTTCTGGTCCTTTGTCTCTGGGAAGGGCAGTATTAGGTCATGAGAACAGTTTCCTGAGACCCAGAGATGCAGGCTTCGGGAAGGACATGGGTGATGTACATCTGCCAGTATGGAAAGAATTCAATTTTTATTCACAGCTGCATCTCCCATATCCTTTTTCTTTACCACACCAACAGTTTCTTGAAACATGAAATTCCAACTAGGTAATGGTTCTCTGATTTTATACATCTTTTCTCCAAATAGAGTGATTACAAAGTAGTGAATAATATTTCTCACTTACTTCAATGGCAAGAGTGTCTAATCAAATGTGTCTTCGTGGATGGTGAGTGAAAAATTTGTGTTTGATGTACATAATGCCAAATAGCTAAATAATTGAAAGTCTCAAATTTTTTGGTATCATGTAGATGCAGACATATTCTGTGACACATTTGTAACTATGAGTTAGAAGCTGCTAAACTAAGCCTAGTGTATTCATGGTTATTTCTCTTTTTTTTTAAGATTTTATTTATTTGTTTATTTGAGAGAGAGAGAGTAAGAGAGAGCATAGAGCAGGGTGAGGGGCAGAGGGAGAAACAGACTCCCCACTGAGCAGGGAGCCCAACGTGGTGCTCGATCCCAGGACCCTGGGGTCATGACCTGAGCTGAAGGCAGACGTTTAACTGACTGAGGCACCCAGGCGCCGCTCATGGTTATTTCTTATTTATATTTTAAAACATATGCCTTTACCTTTCAAGTATAATGTTTCACATATAAATTTATAATTTTTGACCAATAAATTTTCCATGTTAAAGGAAGATTAGAAAAATAGGCTTTTGACAGTGATATGACAATGATAGCTATGGTAATAATATTTTATATTTGTACAGTACTTTATGTACCTGTTTTACTAATTCACTAATTTAAAAATGTACCATTTTGGGCGCCTGGGTGGCTCAGTCGTTAAGCGTCTGCCTTCGGCTCAGGTCATGATCCCAGGGTCCTGGGATTGAGCCCCGCGTCTGGCTCCCTGCTCAGCTTCCCTGCTTCTGCCTCTCCTACTCCCCCTGCTTGTGTTCCCTCTCTCGCTGTGTCTCTCTGTCAAATAAATAAAATCTTTAAAAAAAAATAAAAATAAAAATAAAAATGTACCATTTTAAAGCACTTTTTTTTTCTTTTTTTACAGAGAGAGGGAGAGAGGCAGAGGGAGAAGCAGACTCCCAAGGAGCAGGAAGCCCAACGCGGGACTCGATCCCAGGACCCTGAGATCATGACCTGAGCCGAAGGCAGACGCTTAACCATCTGAGCCACCCAGGCACCCAAGCACTTTTTTTGTACCTATTCTCTTTTTTTCCCTGTCATAGGCATAATATAGATAGGATTAGTATTATTCCAACTGTATAGTTATTGAAACCTGAAACTCTAAGTCAAATCATGATAAACAAATGTGCTTTTTTGGTAATTCCTAAAAGGAAATGGCTACTAAATCCCCAGTATTTCTGGAGGAAAAAGCATAATCTGGGCTATCCAAGTCATGACATTTTAACCAACTGAGCCACCCAGGCACCCCCCCCCCCTTTTTTTTTTAAAGATTTTATTTATCAAGTCATGACATTTTAAAGGGGTTAGTAGATGTGCATCTTCCATTTTGCACTGGTTTGGGATGGTAGAGGCTGGTGGCCTATCCATGGGTACTTTTTGCAGTTTGGATCACTAGCTAACTCATATCAACAGCAGGGCCTGTTTTTGCGCCCCCGGATCCCTACACCCATCATCTCATACTCCATCTGGACAAAGGTGGTAAGACATTTATTATTTAGGGAATACATATCATTGACTACCTGGAACCTATATAAATAAACTTTGGATTGGTCACCCATATGAGAAGCAGAAAAAGCAAATTGCAATAAAATGAGCAAATATTTGCTGAACAGAAGAGTGAATTCGGTGTAAAATAAGTGGCAACAAAAACTTTGAATGTTTTATTTCTTAAACCCAAAAGGAGAAAACACATCTCGTAGCACGTCTGGTCTAACACAAAGTAATCATCCAGGCCATGTTACTGAATGCTTGGGAGAACAGGACTCTTTTTTGATGTCAATTAATCAACTTATTCAAACAAGCATCAGTTCATTGATTAAATGCTTACAAGGTGTCCAGAGTGATGTGCACTCCCAATAATGCAGGGTGCATAACCTACCACCCCGATTGCCATGGGTCCTGCCTTTTTCAGTCCCCAAGCATCAGGAGATCAGTTTCTTCATCATGAAGCTTTGCAGAAAGAACTGCATCAAAATTAATTTTCAAAGATGAAAACTACTAAAATGAACCTGTTTAAAGCTGGACTTTGAATCAAATGATTTCTCTGAAGTGAAATAGTTCCAGTATCCTAATTTTTCCCGGCATAATTTCAAAGATTAACGCTCTTTCTCCTCCCCACCCCCAAAGAGATCATTTGCAAAGATTTATGTCTATCATATTCAGGAGCAGCTATGAGCAGGGGTGGATATTTTTTACATAAGTGTAATTATATGTAAGTGCTATAATTTAATTACCACGATTCCATCCCTATTGATTTCAGATACTCATCTGGAGCCTACAGATATGGTTGTGTGAAGCTGACAGATAGCATCATCTGTTTGAATGCCTATGGACACCGTAGGAAGACAAAAAAGATCATTCATTAAAGAATATCAAGGAATTTTGTTCTAGGACACATTAAGGTAACTGTTTCACATTAAGGGCCAGATTTTCAGGTAAACGGGGCAGGATGAAACACGGTCATAGAATGTTACTCATGCAACACCTAAGAAAAATGGATACAAAGGGGCAAAATACATATGTACAAATTAAATATGAAGATGCAAATTGATACATAAAATTAAAGACTAGCTGGAAATTTGCC
Source organism: Neomonachus schauinslandi (assembly GCF_002201575.2). NCBI lineage: Eukaryota > Metazoa > Chordata > Mammalia > Carnivora > Phocidae > Neomonachus > Neomonachus schauinslandi. The sequence goes on from NC_058416.1 coordinate 3,344,429, forward strand.
ATCATCAACAATTCAAGTAAATGGGAGAGTAGTAGATAAGAAATTAAAAATTCAAATCAAAGTGAACGCTTTAATTCTATCCCTGTCTCCAGAAAGCAGAATGTAGAATATGAATTGATTAAATCCTAAGACTTCTTATAATATTCTATAGCTTGGAAAAGGAGGCCCTGGATAAAACCAAGGGAGGAAACCGCTCAGGAGAGACGTCCCTCTTACAACTGCAGGACATCAGCATGAGCAGGAAGGACTTCTGGGCCTGCCCTCCCCGATGGCATGTGTGTTTCAAGATCAGTTCACTGGGTTTGCGGTGACTCCAGGCTGGGTGGAAGAGGCTTCTCTAAGAGATATTCAATGCGATGTACTCTTGGGCTGGTCATCTGTCTCTTCGGACAAGAACTTAAATTCCAGAAGTGCAGGATCCTATTTGACATAGTCACTGCTACATCCTCAAGGTCAAAATAAAATAAAAATATGTTAAAGATAATTAATTATTTGGTGAATAAAATAAAAGAAAAATGTGTAAAACCTATAAAAAGAACTCTGTCGGGAATAAAAATCAAGAAATAGCAACAAATATCTACGTGCTTCCCATGATGGCAGAATTTAATAAAAATACGAACACAATAAAAAGAACTCCAAAAATAAGTTGATAAAAGACATGTAATGAAGAAGCCAAAGTACATCATGTAGTCAATTTGATGGTTTCCATAACTGGGTAATAAACACCATACAGTGTAATTTTATATTAACAATCTAGTGAGTATAGAAGAATTTTATCCACAGTCAACAGATGTTGAGACACTGAACTGAGTTATAGCAATAAATTATTGACACATGTTTTGGAAGGTGTTCTCAAAAACTGTAACATTTAATTAAACTAGTAAAACTTTCCCTTAAAATTTATAGTTTTATTATTAGATTACTGTTGGATTTTTAATATTCATCTTTGTTAATTTTATCTTGAATTCACACATGAGGCATTCTGGATCAGAGACAGATTTCTGATTAAATGCCTCACAGTAAATAATAAGTCTGATGGCCCCTTTTTGCCCCTAATTTTTACCTCTAAGGCAAAGCAATAAAAACTGATGAGAATTCTTCCTACACAAACTGCCAGTCTGTGAGTGTGGTGGTTGGTTTTACGTGACAGCTTGGCTGGGCTGTAGTACCCAGTTACTCAATCAAACCCGAACCCGGGCATTGCTGAGAAGCTATTTTTCAACTGGCTTTAAGTAAATGAGATTACCCTTGATAATGCAGGTGGGTATCATCCAATCAGAGGAAAAGATTTACAAGTAAAACTGAGGTTTCCTTGAAGAAGAAATCCTGTTTCCATTGCAGCCTCACTCTCTGTGAGCTACCTGCCTGCTGCCTGACTTGAAGGTTCCTCATTGGATAGGCAACCCCTACAACTGTGTAAACTTCATTGTCTCTACCTCTTTATTTAGAGTCTACACACACACATACACACACATACACACACACTGCTAGTTCTGGTTTTCTGGTAGTACCACGACTGAGACACAGTTTGGTACCCAGATTGGGGTGCTGCTATAACAAATATTTAAACATATTGAAATGTTGTGGAATTGGATAATGGTTAGAGGGTGGAAAAATTATTTTGAGGGGCGTAATAGGAAAAGCACAAATTCCCTTGAAGAGACTGTGGTAGAAATAAGGATGTTAAAGGCCATTCTGAGAGTCCAGAAGAAAGTAAGGAGCATGGTAGAGACAGCTTCTGTTTCTTCAGAGAATATCTATTTATATTTAAATTTATTATTTATATATTAACATATATATTCAAGAACAGAGTGTTGGACACAGTAGAAGTCACATAGTAATATACTATACAACTCATTTGTTTACTATGTTTATTATTTATAGTCTGTCTTCCCAACTAGAATTTAAGCTCCAGGAAGGCAGCAACCTGTGTCTACAACAGTGGCTGGTGCCTGATGGATACACAATAAATATTAGTTTAAAGTACATAGAAGCAGCAAATAGCTCGATTTTTCTCAAAAATCAACACCCATATCAGAAGATAAAGAAGTTTATATTATCTGCGAATTGACAAATCATTTGAAAGGAACCAGTTCGTATAATTTTTTGAAAGGCAGGTGAGCAAGTTGTAAGTTGACTACAACTTCTAGGATTTGACTTTTAGAAGAGATAATTATGTAAGCGTAGAAAGATGTTTGCATGAGGATTATTATCACAGTGCCATTTATAATAGTGAACATTTGGAGCAAAAATTAACCATTAGGATACTGTCACATAAGGCATAGTACAGGGACACAATGTGATATTATAAAACAATTATAAATATGACAGCTTGAACTGAAGCAGTGACAACAGAAGTGGTCAGATAATCAAGATTTCTTAGATATTGGTCATATGTTGTGAGAAAAAGAGAATAGTCAGAGATGACTCCAAGATGTTTTACTGTTAGGTAAACTTGACATCAAACGACAAGAGGAAGTTTGCCAGTAGATATTTCAATTGGACATATTAGAATTTCAGTATGGACATGTTAAATTTGACATTTTTAGCAGTCAACTATTTTGGGTTTAATTTTGTTTCCCTAAAAGACATATTAAAGCCCTAACCTCTGGTACCAGTTAATGTAATCTCATTTGGAAATGGGGCCTTTCAAGAGATAATCAAGTTAACTAAAGGTCACTAGGGTAGGCCCTAATCCAATGTGACTAGAGTCAATATAAGAAGAAGTGAAGTGTACAGAGGCAGAGGGAGAAAGGAGAAGGCATGTGATGATGGAGACAGAGGTTTGAGTGAACCAAAGAATTTCAGCAGACCCACAAAACATATTCTCCCTAAGAGCCTTCAGAAGGAATGCAACCTTACCTCGATTTCAAACCTTCCACCCCTAGAATCATGAGGAAATGTTTCTATTTTTCTAAGTCATAATTCTATTACAGTAGCTCTAGGAAACCAGTACAGTGAAGAACAAGAATAAATGAATACTCCTATTCCTGAAGTGAAAGGAGGTAGCTACTCTTGTCCATTCTAGAAGGTCCTGTCCTTACTCCAGTCCTTTGGTGTGTAAATAAATCTCTCCAAGGGCCAGTAACCCTATGTATCTAAGGTATTATCACCTAGAGATGTCTCCAGTGTCCTGGACTTCATTCATCCTGGAGACCATTGGGCAGTCACTATTTGGCCCCCTTGAAAGATAAAAGAACTTTTATTATCTTTGTGGATCAGAGCAATTAAGCAGATACATGACTATAGACGAAATTCTCAGGGTATATGAAGAGTGTCAGGAGCACTGGGAAACCCAGCAAAGCGTTATCTCTCCACAATTACAAAAGACTAATATTGGCAATAAAAGCAAGACTAAGTAAGTTTTAAAAGACTGAAATGATACAAATTATATTCTCTGATCAAAACAGAATTGAACCAGAAACCAGCAACAAAAAGATATGTGAAAAATCCTTAAGTAGTTGCAGAGTAAATAACACACATCAGAATAATTTATGGGCCAAAGAAGAAATCACAAGGTGAATTAGACAATAGATTAAACTGAATTAAATAAAAAACAGCATTTCAAAATGTGTTTTGCAGTTACAGCAATGCTCTGAGAAAAATTTATGGCATTAAGTGTTCATGTTATAAGAGTCTCAAATCAATGATCTGAACTTCCACATTAAGATGAACCTTAACTAACTTTACTGTGGTGATCAATTCACAATATATACGTATCAAATCACCAGGTCGGGCACCTGAAACTTAGACAATGTTATATGTCAGTTATAACTCAACAAAGCTGAAAAAAGAAAGAAGAACAAATTAAACCATATGTAAACAGAAAGGGGCAAAATTATAAAGAGAAAAGATAAATAAATTACACAATGGACCAACAATCAATAAAACCAAAAGCTGGTTCTATGAAAAGAAAAGTGAAACATATTCAGTCACAATAAACATGACAAAATGGAACTAAGACACAAATTACTATGTCAGGAATGAAAAAAAGGGGCATTACTACAAACCCTACAGAAATTACAGAATAATAATAGCATCAATAATGGGACCAATATCAGAGATACAGGAGAGGACATTGCCAGATAGCCTACATTTAGGATAAGAATAAGAAAAGAATAATAAGAGAATAATTATGAAAAGCTTTATGCCCATAACATTTTCAAGTTAGGTGAAATGGATAAATACTTCAAAATAAGCAAATTACCAAAACTCACTCAAGAAGAAATGGATAATCCCAATGACTCTATATACACTAAAGAAATGTAATCTATAGTTAAAAAATATTTACCTTTAAAAAACTCCAGATCCAAATGGATTCACTGGTAAACTCAATCAAACATTATGGTAAAAAATAACAATCCCTCAAAAATATTGTAGAAAATAGAAGAGTAGGGAATACTTCCCCACTCATTTTATGAGGTCAGCGCAAAGCTGATACCAAAACCAAATTAACAAAGTTATAAGAAAGAAATGTACAGCTCAATATATTTGATGGATATAAATACAAACATCATTAACAAGATTTTAGCAGTCAAATTGAACATTATACAAACAGGGAGATACATTATGAAATAGTTTAATATTTAAAAACCAATATTTCTGCACTGGTATGAAATGAATGGGAAAGAATGTTTCTCTCAAACTTAGAATGAAAAAAATCCAAACTAACTTCAAATTCATAAATTTCTTTTTAATCCATTGGAGAACTGAAGATACAGAGCAGACAACTTGCCCAAAGTTGAAGGAGAAACTGACACCTTCAACAAGAAGGACTTGTCACTTGCTTACCTGGGATAGTTGTAATCACACACCTGTAGGAATGAGGGATGTAGACAATAATGGGAAATATGCTGTTTTAAGGTTGTTACTCTACATGCAAAGAGTAATAGTATTTGAAAGTAGACTCTGATGAGTTGACAAAAAAAGAGATATAAATAATATCTTTTAAAAAAAGATATTTTTTAAAAATAAAGAAATATAAATAATAAGTCAATAGGGGAGATAAGAGGAATCATAAAAACTTTTCAATTAACCCAAGAAAAGGAAGAAAAGTTGGGAATAAGGAAACAAAGAAGGGTGGAAGAAGTAGAAAACGACTATTAAGTTGGCAGATTTTAACCTAATCCATCACTTTAAATGTGGATGACCTGCTCTGTCCAGATGAGATGGCATAAACTCATTTCTCTATGGTTCCCTGCTAAAGCCTGGAAATAGTGTAAGAAGCAACCAAAGGAAAGTTCCATAAAGGGAAAAGTTAAAACAGTCTGGCTGAGGACCTAAGGACTGCAAGAGTGACAGAAAAGCATGACATCTTAGGACACCCACACAACAGAGAAAGGGGACCCAGCCCAGGGTTCTCCAGCCTCCAGACTGATGATAGAAAGGGCCCAGACAGGTCCTTTCTCCCTGGAGTCTTGAGCATCAGAGCCTTGAGATACCCCAGCAGAGAATGAAATAGCAGGTACATATTGGTGGGAAGCCACATATCCCACAAAGTATCTATATCTGGAATAGAGAAAGAACTCTCAAAACTTGATAGTCAAAAAAAAAAAAAAATCCAGTTAGAAAATGGGCAAAATATGTGAAGAGACATTTTACTGAGGAGAATAGACAGATGGCAAATAAGCACATGAAAAGATGCTCAACATCATTAGCCATCAGGGAAATGCAAATTAAAACCACCATGAGATATCACTACACACCTATCAAAATGGATAAAATAAAAAATAGTGACATTAGCAAATGTTGGCAAGGATGCAGAGAAACTGGATTATTCCTGCATTGCTGGTCGTATGTAAAATGATAGAACCTCTATAGAAAACAGTTTGCCAGTTGCTTCTAAAACATGAAACTACCACGCAACCCAGCAATTGCACTCTTGGGGATTTATTCCAGAAAAATGAAAACTTATGTTCACAGAAGAAGTTGTACGTGGATGTTCATAGCAGCTTTATTAGAGTAGCTAACAACTGACAACAACCCAGATGTCATTCAATGGCTGAACAGTTAACCAAACCGCAACACATGCGGAGCATGGACGACCACACAGCAGCAAGAGAGAATGAGCTGTGGGCACACATGACTTAGATGAACCTCAAAGGAATTATACTCACTGGAAAAAAACCCATCTCAAAAGGTTACATGCGGTATGACGGACTCCTTTTATGTAGCTTTCTTGAAATGGCAATATTCCAGAAATGAGACCAGATTAGCATTTGCCAAGGATTCAGGATGAGGCGGGGAGGCAGGAGAAGTGAGTGTGGTGGTGGAAGGGGCACATGAGGTTTCCTTGTAGACATGACACAGCTCCGTGTCTTGACTGAGATGGCGTGGATAAATAGGCTGCGTATATGATAAAATTGCATGGAAGGAGTATGCAAGGAGTACGCAAACCGAAATTGCATACGAGGTGTGTGACTACCATTAAGAGTGGCTCAGTCCTTAAGCGTCTGCCTTCGGCTCAGGTCATGATCCCACGGTCCTGGGATGGAGTCCCGCATCGGGCTCCCTGCTCGGCAGGAAGCCTGCTTCTCCCTCTCCCACTCCCCCTGCTTGTGTTCTCTCTCTCGTTGTCTCTCTCTCTGTCAAATAAATAAATAAAATCTTAAAAAAAAAAAAAAGACTAGGGGAATCTGAATAGGATCAGTAGACTGTATCACTATCAATATAAATACTTTGTAATATTGCGCTACTGTTTTGCAAAAAAACTCTCCTGCTTTAAAGGATGATAATACCTCATGACCTAAAGGGATTTGCCCCAGAAATGCAATGCTGTTTCAACCTTCAAGTATTACCAAATATGAGTAACATTGAAATGTCAGTGTAATGTACCAACACTGCACAATGTATCAACACACCAAAAAAAAAAAAAAAAAAAAAAACCCAGCAGGATTATCTAAGTAGATGCACAAAAAGCAGTTAACATCCACTTATAATAAAAAACCCTCAGAAAAGTAAGAATAGAAGAGAAATCCCTTAATTTGATAAAGGACATCTACACAAAATCTAACAACAACAACAACAACTAATAACCTCAGAACTAAGTGGAGATAGAACGATGGTAGGATACAAATACAAGGTCAGCATACAAAAATCAATTTTATTTCTATAAAAAAATCAATAAACGACTAGGAATATTAATTTAGAAAAGAGTACCATTTACAATATCTTTACTCCACACAGAACATTTAGGTTATAAGCCTAGCAAAATTATGTGTAGGAAATATATGGTAAAAACTGAAAAAAAAATGCTACTGACAAGGAGCAAAGACCTTAAAATAGAAGGAAAAGCCATGTTCACACATCGGAAGACGTGACACAGTCACCATGTGAACTCTCTGCAAAGTGATATACAGGTTCGTTGCAATCACCATCCAAATCCAAGCAGGATTCTTTGTAGATATTTACAAGCTGATTCTAAAGTGTGGGTGGAAATGTAAAGGAACTAGAATGGCTAGAATATTTTGAAAAAGAGCCAAATAGGAGGCTCACATTACCGGATATTAAGGTGAACTCCAAAGCTGCAATCATCAAAACTGTGTAGAATTGAGAAAGCATCAACACACAGATCAGGGGAGGAGAACAGACAGTAAAAATAGCCCCACTCAAACAGGGTTTACTGATTCTGACAAAGACACAAAGACAATTCAGGGGAGAGAGGATAGTCTTTCACCTAATGTTGCTGAGACATTTGGGCATCTAAATACAAGGAAATGAACATCAACCTAAATCTTAACACTTTACACAAATTAACTCAGAATGGATCATAGGCCTAAATATAAAAGATAAAACTATATACTTTCAGAATAAAACATTAAAGGAACTCTTTATAACCATAAGGTAGGCAGAGTTTTAATATGACACCAAGAGCAGGATACCATAAAAGAAAATAATCTGTAAATCGCATTTTCCAATATTCAAAATTAAAAACTTTTGCATTACAAAGAATGCCATAGAGAGAGAGACTGAGAAGAAAGTCACACTCAGGGAGAAATATTTGCAAGTTTCATAGTTAGTCCAAATTTCTCTTTAACCTTGGGGACTGTGTGGGAAAGGGCTTTTTAATCTGTGGTATTTTATATTTCAACAGGCAGAAATTTTTTAAAGTGAAGGTGTTTTCATTCTTCCATCTACCCGCATCATCCCACCACATTTTCACAGGAGTCTTCAAAGCAGGTTTCAGATGGCAAAAATCATTGTTTTATTTTATTTTTCAAAATTGCATTCAGCCCTTATGAGTATAGTGATGTGATAAAACTGAAATAGAATGGGCACTATTGGATGGGCTTTGTCACTAATGCAGTGGGAAATGGCTGGAAAAAATAAGCATCATTGGAGACAGATGCATTCATGTTTTGAGGCAATAAAGTGTAGCAAAAACCGGAAATTGACACTCATAATAAAACCTGAGGGAATCCCAGCGATTTGGTCCCTTTCTTCACTAAGAAATAACTTTTGTAGTTGGTTGTTATTTGAAGATATGTGTTTTTTTTTTTTTTTCCCTCCCTTCAATTTGATTTGGTTGTAGCCGCCGCAGTGTTTTACCATGTGAAGGATAGGTATTTCAAGAAATGACCCACATCGGTATTATATTTATTACCTCATAATATGGCTATTGAAGTTCTGATGTTCACACTCTAAAGAGCTCATTGGGAAGATTTCTTCCTGTCCCAGAAATATGAGTGGACCAAAAGCTATCCACAGGAACCTGGCAATGTAAGACGCCAAGACACAGGAGGCAACAGATGTCTTCTTTTTTTATGAAATTCCTTATTTATCTTTCCTTTTCAGCAAAGGTCAGAATGCTTGTACAAAGTGGTAGTTTGGTTAAAAACTTCGTTTAGCCTGGTGGCGCCATCACTTTGGAGGTCATCGTGCTGTTGGGTTTGCATTCGATGAAGCAACGATCCTGTCTTGTGAGAAGGTGGGAACTTCCAGGCTAGGACTTTGATTAGCTGCTAGAGCATCTGTTGGTTGCTGTAATTGTCCCTGCAACTCCAAAATTAATATATATTCTTGTGACAAGGGAAGGGTGGGGATATGTGCTTATGGAAACTGACGATTCCCACAATGCCATCAAGATACAGTTTAATAAGGGAGACGTGTTGCAACATCACTCCATTAACGAAACACTGATGTGTAGAAAATACTATGGGATTGACAGATAAGGTAGCTGCTAGAAATGGTTGGCAGAGATAACTTCAAGTTGGTTAAAGGTGAGATTTAAAAATGAAGATAATTTTAAGATGATTCTGTCTCTCTAAAATATGAGGGTAAATGATGGCTCATAGGGAGCATCCTTCACCAATAATTAGTAGGTCTTCTGGTTTTCTGTTCTTTAGTTCTATGCTGTGCTGAATGAGAGGGGAAAATAGCAGGAACCACAATAAAGAACCATTTTCAGCAACTGTGACTCAAATAGGAGCCCAACGGCCCCGTGAACACGCCGTCCTGAGAAAGGTCCGTCTGCCCACCTTATCTCTCACTGTTCATTGCCATCACCCTCCCAGCACACTATTTAACCTTGGCCTCCTTTTCCTTCTGTTTTTAAAAGAAGTGCTTCTGTCTTCCCAAGAAGAGCTAGGACTGAAAGTTCCTCGTAGAGAGAGACAGTTTAAAGATCTCCTGGCTTCAAACACCAGCTGATGTGCATTGAATTATGAATTCCAAAATTAACTAACTCCAGAACTGGCTGGTTGACTAAGTAGCTTCTGGACCCTCTGAGTACTCCCTGGAGTCCGAATGCTTCCAGAAATAGGTGGTTGTTTCAGTATCCGGGGCAGGTGCATGCCATTCTTCTGCCATTTTGACAGTCTTGTTTATTTCATATCAGCCAGACACCTGATCTTGACCCTAAGTTGTCCTTGCAATTTCGAAGTCAAAAAAGCTATTTACCTTACAAAGAAGTAAGAAGTTACTGGTTTAAACTGTAACAGCCACCAACAAATCATTTTTAAAGCTATGCACACATCATTGTTATTCAGATTCTTGGTCTAAATAACTATCAGATTTTCCCCTTAGGAATCATAAAAAACAACCTCTGTGTTTGAAGTTTTCTTACATCTCAATTATGGCAATATCTTATTTCCTTTCCTGTGTAAAGACCTAATTATTAAAAACTTGAAGAGGAAAATGTATTTTTAAAAACAAAAGAAAATAGCATTTAAAACTATATTTCCCTGTAAAGATGCACGAAGATTTTTTTTCTATTTTGATTCGCTTAATAAAGTCATTTGACAATGATTTCAATCCCAAAAAATAACTCTGGCTGGAATAAGGACATTACTTAGCACAATATAAATACCAAGTATTTGGGGTGCTTCTCCTAAAGTATATTTCTTTTTATTTTTAAAATCGTATGTGTATGTAGCAAAAAACAATTCCAACGGTATGTTAAGTGATGACATTAAAAAATAAGCCACTCCTTTTTCTATTTCCAATTCCCATTCATATTATTCATTCATAATATTAAAGTATTATTCTTTTTTAAAGAAGATTTATGTATTTATTTGTGAGAGAGTGAGAAAGCACGGGAGGGGCAGAGAGAGAGGGAGACAAGCAGACTCCCCCTCTGAGTACAGAACCCAACAGGGAGCTAGATCCCAGAACCCTGAAATTATGACCTGAGGCAAAACCAAGAGTTGAATGCTTAACTGACTGAGCCACCCAGGCACCCCTCTTCTTTCTTTTTAACATAGTATTCTTAATTATTCTGGTGGCTAATACCATAATTTATGTTATATACTATCATGGACAGTTCATGACCCCCTCAAAATTTGTGTGTTAAATCCCTAATCCCTAATGTGATTGTATTTGGAGGCAAGGTCCAGAAATTCTAAGCTGTCCCAAATTCCTTCACCTCCAAAGTTGGTGGGCTCTCCCAATACATTTTTATTTAGTTATTATAATCTTTATTGTCTTCTCATCTGTCCATGGACTCTTTCAAAAAATTGAAGAAGGCAATATTAAACCTCATGGTTAGAACTATATAATATTGTTTATTCCAAAACCAGATAGTTTGGACTTGTGGGAAAAAAATGTGAGCCTATTTCACTAAATCTGTGCCCCTTGAAAAAGGATGTTTAAAACATCAAGGTCAAATTGATTTCTTTTCCTACATGTCATTAGTTGTTTAAGGCATGCCATTTTTCATTTTATGGTAAGTACCTCCATGGCACTTAATACACATCAGCACTGTTCTAAGAAGTGTACATGTGTTAACTCATGAAAGGCTGTTATTAACCCTGTCTTACAGATGAAAAAACAAGAGACACAGAGAAAATAAGTAACTGATCTACGATCACCCAGCTAGCCATCAGAGCTAGGATTCATATATAAGCACACTGGCTTCAAAGTCTGAGCTTTTATCCATCATGCTAATGTCAGCACCATTCTTTCTCCTGTAGCTTTTTGTAGCATTTTGAGACAGGGAAGCAGATGGACTCCATGAAAATCTGCTTTTTGTTGCCTTTCCTGCTTCTATTCTTGCTAGGACCTGCACCCTTGCCCTACACACACCTTAATGTATATCCTCCTTGTAAGAGACAAGGAGTTCATGATATCTTTGGAGTCTCCTAGCACAATAGATAATATCTAAGCAGTGACTGGGGGAGGTCATCATGTGCATATTCCAGACCACGGGAGCTAGATATCTGGACACCAAGACCCCCTGGCTCGAGGGAATAAGTGACTTATGATGGACACCTGGACCCTGTCCTTGTTCTGACCAGTTCCTGGATGTCTGAGAGGGCACGTGTGCCACATGTCATCAATAAAAACCCCAGGTCCCACGCAGATATGAGACTCATGCTCCTTTCCTTTTATTTTTTATTTAAATTCAATTAACCAACATATAGTATATTATTAGGTTTTTTTTTTTAAGATTTTATTTATTTATTTGAGAGAGAGAATGAAATAGAGAGAGCATAGAGGGGGGAGGGTCAGAGGGAGAAGCAGACTCCCCGCCGAGCAGGGAGC